>NW_020655805.1:0-17420 GCF_003589595.1 Hyposmocoma kahamanoa | reverse complement strand
ATATTCGGTCAGAAAAAAAAGATGTGACAAAAAGTACGAGCTCTACAAAAAACACTAACAAGGAACAGAACGAACCAGAAAAAGAACAAAAATGAATGGGAAGTAGTTAGTAGAAGGAAAAGCAGGTACCCTAACAGTGAAGTAAAAAAGGGCGGAAGTACGAACCCTATTCACATTCAAGGGACAGAGCGAAAGAAATATTTACATATCTGGCGGTTACAGAAGGAAACAACCGTAGAAAACTTAGAAAGACATATTAAGAACGTAATATTAAATGGTCAGGAAGTGCCAATTAAAATAGATAATATCAAACATAAGACAGAAAGGGAAAGAAGCATACTTCTTTTATTATTGGAGTTCCAGAAAGTCATTACGACAAACTGTGTCAAACGGAAAACTGGCCCATAAATATTGAATTCTGTGAATGGGTGTGGTTTCGTAGATCAGCCAAATTACCAAATAACAACAAGTAAGACAATTGAGATCTATTATCAAAACGTAAGAGGGCTTAGAACAAAATTACAAGAATTTTATACAAGTATATTATGTTCCAGTGATGATTTCTTTGCCATCACAGAAACTGGCTGCAATGAATCAATTCATGATGCCGAAATGGTTCCACCGGGATACACGATTTTACGTTGTGATCGAGCGGATGGACGTAAACAGGGAGGCGCGTGTCTCGTGGCCACACCCCGATTCCAGATGCGACAGTTAGCGGTACCGGGTGACGTAAACATTGATGAACATATGTTCGAACTGGTTTGTGCTACCGTTTACCTGCGAGATAGACTATTGTTTTTATTGTGTGTAGTTTATATTCTTCCGAATAGCAGTGAAAATGAATACATGTTGTTATTTAAGATAATTGAACAATATTGTAGTAGGTACAGTGAAGTCATCGTAATAGGAGACTTTAATTTATATTCTTGTTCGCCTTGTGTGAATAATTATTTTGAATATTTTAGTGCATAGTGTGGGTTCACTCAGAGTAATAAGATAGGAAATTGTAATGCCGACGTCGACAGCTGGATCTAGTTCTGAGTACTTTTGGTGGGGGCACGGGGGTACGCGTGCTCGCGGCCGACTTGCCGCTGGTGGCGGTGGACGCGTCTCACCCGCCGCTGTTGGTGGCCGCGCGCCCGCGTCATCCCCCGTTCTGTCATGCACCTGTGCTTACCGATACAACTACGCGCGGCGAACACACACATTTTAAGCCGAACTGGAATTTCAGTAAAGCCAATTTCCCGTTACTATACTCACTGATAGGAAACGTAGACTGGACTCCATTGTATGCGTTAGATTTGGAAAGTAGTTTGACGTTTTTCTATAATAGTATTAATTCTATTATGGATCAGCGCGCTCCGAAAAAGAAACGCATCCCGGCAAGTTCTAGATATGTCTATCCCGAATGGTATACTGCCGAAATAATACGCAATATAAAATTGAAATCTATACTTCATACGCGGTATAAGATGGGCAAATCTGCAGCCGATTATAGAGCGTTCGCGCAGTGTAAGTGCAAAGGTTAAAATCGCTATACAAACAGCCGAAGAGCGATATTCCCACCGCGTTCAGAGTAATCTGACAGAAAACCCGAAGTCATTTTGGAACTATGCTAAATCCATAAGAGGAAGTAGAAGTCCTCAAAATATTTTAAAAAACGGAGAAGCACTTACTGGAGAACAGTGTGTGAAGGAGTTCGCAGAGTATTTTCATTCTGTTTATAGTTCCGAACGAGCAGAGCTAAATGTGACTGCAGCGATAGCCGAAGCAGGGGGTGAGAACGGCGCAGCGAGGGTTCATATGGAGCGGCTGCAGCTGGACGACGTGCGCAAAGCATTACAACGGCTAAAGCCGAAAAAGTCTGTGGGGCCCGACGGCTTCCCACCTTCTTTTTTCAAAGATTGTGCCGTGCAGTTCTAGCTGAGCCGCTGCTTCATATTTTCAATCAATGTCTCGAGGCAGCTCTGTTTCCAGAAAGATGGAAGATAACTAGGGTAGTTCCAGTGCCGAAGGGAGGTGCGGTAACTAAGGTGGACGGGTATAGGCCTGTAGCAGTGCTGTCGACCCCAGCAAAAGTACTAGAATCTGCCATGTATAACAGTATATTCCCGCAAGTTAATATGCAACTTTCGGAAGAGCAGCATGGGTTCCGACCGGCAAGAAGCACCACCAGCAATCTTCTTAATTATATGTCTGGAATTTTACCGTCAGTGGACAATGGGGTGCAAGTGGACGCAGCTTATTTTGATTTTAAAAAAGCATTCGACTTAGTTGATAACGACGTATTACTTAGAAAGTTAGCGGGAGTAGGATTCACACCACACTTGCTACAATTTTTTGCCAGTTACATGAGTGATCGGCAGCAATATGTAGAATACGGTGGGCACACGTCAGAACCCTATTTCACCAGATCAGGTGTAAGCCAGGGCAGTAAGCAAGCTCGGCAGGGCAGTAAGTAAGTAAGCTCGGGCCTTTGGAGTTTATAATAATAATAAATGATTTGCCGAAAGTTGTCAAGGACGCAAAATGTTTATTATTTGCTGACGACCTTAAGCTCTATTTGCCCAAACGAAATTCCGAGGACTGTGACAGATTGCAGGAGGACATCAAGAGAGTAGTAAATTGGAGCAAAGAAAACCGATTGCAGTTTAACACCTCGAAATGCGGTACAATCACTTTCTCTCGAGCGCACTCGCCTATCCAGTATAGTTACCAGGTTGATGGAGTTCCTATAGCTAGGGTGGCTGAAGTCAAGGATTTAGGAATTGTACTGAATACTGAGCTAATCTTTCGAGAACATATTGTTAGGGTATGTAAAAAGGCATACAGAAATTTAGGATTTATTCTTCGTAGGGTTCATAGCTTTACAAATATTAAAGCGGTAATCGCCTTATATAACGCCCTAGTTAGAAGCCAACTTAAGTGTAATGCAGCGATTTGGGGGCCGCATGAAGCGAAATATATGGTCATGTTGGAAAGGGTGCAAAATAAGTTCACTAGGTACCTCTATATGAAACAATACGGCGTTTACCCATATTACCCACTAATGTATCCAACCCTGTTTATGTTAGGAATGGTTGGCTATAACGAACTAAGAGTCAGGCGGGATCTTGCACTAGTATCTTATATGTTAAAACTTTTTAGAGGTAAGATACACAATGCTGAGCTTTTGGGGCAAATAAGCATGTGTGTTCCGGACGGATGTGTGTGGCAGCGGCGGCGGCCGCAACTTCTAGCCGTACCTACCGCGCGGGAGGACTAACATCCTAAACAAAGCTCCGATGACGCGCGCACTACGCACTCTCAACGTAATGGCTGACAATGTAGACATATTCTTTTGTACTTTGAGTGAACTCACAAGGGTAGCATTATTTGTACTGTGTAATGAAAATGTTTAGGTTAAGATAGAAATAGGTAAATAGAATATTATAATATAAAATTGCTTTACTATCGCATTAGGTAAGAACCTGTAATGATAGTTAATAAGTTGTGGTAAATAAATTAAAAAAATACGGCCAATGTAGGTAAGTATTTATAGACAACAAAACAAAATTCTGTGAAGCAACTAAAATAGTTCGTCCCATTCCGGCTGGAGCTACGGAGGTGACTGGCGTTGTTCGCGATGTACCAGTATCATTTTCCAACAAGAAGATAATTACAGCAACTAACAGTTCAAAGAACGTATTTCAGGTCAAAAGATTTATGAGGAAAGAGAAAGCAGACAACGGTTCCATCGGGTTCAAACCAACCAAGGCTATAGCAAATGCCAAGTTTTGTAAACATTCGTAAAAATATTCGATATGTTCAGAGTCACAGCTTTAAAGTCTGCATAGTAGATCACGCTAATGCTAAATGCATTAACTGCGGTGGAAACCATTTGGCTATTTTCATCTGCTTTCCCAATCAAAAAACAGAAAATTCATTATATCAAAATAAAGACAGACTTTCTCATGTTACAAATAGTAATAAATGTTACATTTTAAAACATTACAAATATCCAGTACATGTTTTCTACTATGTACTTTTAACATAGTTCCTGGAGTTATGTGAAATAATCTAGGAACATATTAAATGATAACAATTACGTCAAAATAAACATTGCGTTTACGCATTTCCTCGCAAATGTGATGAAAAGCATTGTATGTATATCACGGACAGTAAAAAATACCAAACTCGAGTTATTATAGCCCTCAACCTTCGGCTTTGGATTTCTAATAGACGCTCATTAGTAATTTCTTATTTACCGTCCTTAAAACACATTGTACTATAGTAGGTATTTAAATTAGTAGCTATGGTGGTAATTAGTATGACCAAATATATTTGTAAATAGATACCCTGCTTTTTGTTAAAGAATTTGCTTTTTCACGATAAATCGATAATCATAGGTAATAAAAACACAAAAGTAAAGTATTGTGCTCATTTCTTTATTATCATAAATTAAGCTGTGCCTTATTTTTTGCAGTGTGGCTGAAATTGAAGAATTTATGGCAAATGGTGCTAATTTCAAACAGTAGTCCAAAGCAACAACTTATATTAGGTGTCATATTTGTTACATTTCAATTACACTTCGTTTCAATCCATTTTCAACAAAATTTAAACAAACAAGTCAGTAACCCGACCATAGACGGTTTAGTGATGACAAATTGTAATGCCAAATACAAAAATCTTTTAACTAGAAGTTTTAAAACCGCTACTTACAAGATTTAGAATTTATTTAAAGTATATTTAAAATTTCTTTAAATCTTAATTTTAAGTCCTTCAAATCCTTACAGTTAGATAATCGTTCGATTGCGATTGAAATATTCGATTTACTAACCGATTACAAAAACTTTAATAGAATGAAACGAATGTTTTTTTCGTACAGCGGTATGCAACCATAGACAAGTCATAGATGTATAGATGAAAAATACCTCACCTCACTTTTGGACTACCATTTTTGAAATACAATTTTATGATGCTATTCAAATAAATATTGTTGGAAAAAGTGATGAGATATCAAGTCAAAATCTTCGAAGTATACGAGAAAGTGTTGCTAATTCGATTTATTGCTTTAGAATTTTAACCAATTTTACTTTTTGTACAAAATGGATTGGAACAGACTTTAAATTTATGCACATTTGCAATACCTATGTGAGATTGAAAACAATGTTATATTTCTATAAAAAAATGTTTTTAAGATACTTTTTTTAATTTATTGATGGTGTGTATTGAATTTTAATTAATAAATCATAATTATAATATCGGGATAATATGGTTGTTTCATAACATCAGTCAACAACATACTACTTAAAAACTAATCACAGATAACGTAAATAGTTTCTCATTATTAAAGGTAACCCTAAATTGTCGATTACATAAAGGAACTCTTGAGTTGTATTGACTCCGTTGTTTCTCAGGACACTACGCACTTTTAACCTACACAGGTGTTTTAATGTTAGCACAAAATGTGGTAATGACTCGGCTGTGATTCCCTTATCATTGTAATTATTGTCAATCATTGATAACATCTGATTCTGGACCTGTGAAAATAAACATTAACAATAAACCCCATTAAAAATGCAAACACACCAGACAGTAAGTGACAATACGAGTATAGGGCAAGCTAGCCTAGACAGTATTATATATAAATTATTCATTTTCACCTTAGAAAGGTTGATGTTATATTTGACATGAAATGTAAGTATTGCACTGCACCGTTCGCCATAATTGGTTCAGAGTTAGAGATTTTTACACATATGTATATTTCAGATTCGTAACTTGTATATATACAGGGTGTCCCAAAACTCAACGATAAACTGGGAACAGGATGTTGCCTAGTTTGTAACCCAGAAAAAAAAATTTAAAAAATCGGAGTCTTTTTTGTGATATTAGCATTTTAATGAAAAATGTTGAAAATGTACGCCGTGTACACCATTTTTGCCAAAGAAAGCCCAAATGGCTAATGATTCGGCACAAAAAAATATTGTATTAAATTTTGGCAACTTCTTACAAAACTTGGCGCAACTTATCAAGATTTTAAAATGGTATAAAACCTTCTTGGGAAAAAATAATCTTGGTTTTTCTACTAAGAGGTCAATTTAAAAAGGTTACCTTTTCTAAGTGAAAATGGCTTTCAGTGCCTCTAAGATTAATTTTGTTTCATATCCATGTAGTCGGAGTTAGACTGACTGGTAAAAATTGTAAGTATGATTGAGTGTGGCAAACAGTCTCAAAATTCCACATTTCTCGACATGTAGGAATTTAAATAAAATTAATGAATAAATTACTATAATTTTATTACAGACTACAGCAAGTGCTCTAACTGCTTTCCACCGGCATCAGTACATGCACGGCAACGCTTTAAAAATGTCCTTTTCACCAATCGTGCATATCGTCGTAAATTTATCTGTTCAAAATTTTTCATTAAAATGCTTATATTACAAAAAAAGACTCCGATTTTTTAAATATTTTTTCTGGGTTGTTACGAACAGGCAACATCCTGTTCCCAGGTTATCATTGAGTTTTGGGACACCCTGTATATTTCTTCTTTCTTGGCTTTTCACAGTTAGTGCTTCAGTCAATTACAGTGTTTTGACTTTATCTTAAAACGGGGAAAGTTATTAAGCATAAAATATGTTTTTGACATTGGCTAGGCCACCATTTTTTCCTGTGGCAAGCGAAGAGGTCTAATAAAAAGATCAATGTTATTCTGATTTTTATAAATGTATATTATTTCGAGAGTATCTACAAATGCTATCTACCTACAAAATATTTGTATCAAATAAAAAGACCATTATGAGGTGTAGATTTTATCCAAACAAATGTATAAAAAAGTTATTGAGTAATTTTAGTAAAAATCAAAAATAAATAAATATACACATTTATCTGCACTCAACACCCAATTTGATTATGTGGTACAATAATGTCTAGTGGTTTTATCACATGAAAGTCATAAAAATAATACAAACTACATGAAACTAATTATGTGTGATGTTTTAAAATGCATAAAAAGTTATTGACTAATTTTGTTGGTCTTTAAACCTCTCTCCTGATAAGCTGTCACTTTGCACAAAGGGTGCAAAATTGCAGTTTTCAGATTGTGTAGTGTGCGTAAGCCCCATCATTGTAAAATACTTGTTAATTGTCAATAATTTGCTGCTAAGCAATGACTTGATTTAATTTCGAAGTAATACCAAAATACTAGACGTCATTTCCTTATATACTTACAATGATTGGTGTTCTTCCAAGCATACCATGGTTATCAGCAAACTCCAGAAAATATTCTGGTTCACAATACAAACTAAAAGGCAACATTACTGGAGTGGTTACAGGGTTTGATGTCAAAGATGCAAGAAATGCATCTGGAATGCATTTATCCTTTTTCCATTTAAGAGTACAGTAATCCACATTGCAGTGATGTTCTATTAGAATTTCAAACACCTGAAAGAAACATTGTTCATAAAACATTATGAGTGTTACCAAAAGTTTTGTAATATCTAATTTTGTAACTTAAAACTCACTTCAGGAAAGCATGTGTCATGTACACAATAATGCAAATATACCAGAGGTGGACATTCCGATTCATCCAACGCATTCACAGACACCCCTCTCATGAGAAACAAATAGAAAAATTCTTTGAATTTATCTGGAGACTTGTTGTAAATGTACTCACACATGTTCAAATAAGAGTTAAGAGGTGGTTTTATTGTATATGAGGGCAATATGCCACCAATTTGCTCCAAAGTAATAAAAAAATTTTCATAAAAGTCAAAGAACTCTGACCCCAAGTCATGATACAACAAAGCTTCCAATGTTTCTAATTTAAAGTAGTGCGGCTTGCAAGCAAAAAGCACAATATCCTTATTGATACACTTAATGTCTGTATGCTTCAGAAGTATCTTAAAAATTGAACAATATCCCATACACAGTGCTATATTCAGCGCTATCTCACCAAATTTATTTTTGATATGTGGATCTGCTCCATTTACCAACAAAAAATGTATAATATCATCATTGTTGCCCTGTATTGCTAGTATTAGGGGAGTATCTCCATTGGCTGTACTCTGATTGATATCATGAACAAAGGGGAAAAGAATCTGAAATGTATTATAGCACCCTTTAAAACAGGCTATATGAAATGGAGTGTATTTAGAATCATTTTTAATTTCTGGATCTGCGCCAGCATGCAGCAGAGCTGCTACTGCCTCAAACTGCTTCGCCATAGCGGCATCGTGCATGGGCGTGTCGCCATTAAAATCCTGCACATCTACCATTGCTCCATATTCTATTAACAGCTGCATTACTTCCACATTTCCTTGTGCACTTGACACATGTAGAGGCGTAACACACTCCGTACTGCCATAGTTAGTTATTTCGTCTGCGCTTTCGAGTAGAGCTTTTATCGTTTTTATGGAGACGTTTTCTCTACAGGCAAGGTACAATGCAGTGTTCATGAGTCTCGGCAAGAGGTCGACAATCTGCGTTCTTCAATATCAGTAAAAGACTTTCATAGCTGTCATTGGCAGATGCTTCGTGCAGGCTCGTCCAACCTCTATTGTCAATACAACTGGGATTCAGCTTTTTTAGCAGCCTCTTAACAGTTTCAACGTCGTTCCTTCTCGCCGCGAGATTCAAAGCGTTCGAAGTGAGAGGATTTAGCGAACTGAAATCCATAGTTTTTTTATTTGCAGAAAGGGCACAATTTTAATGAAATGGCCGATTTCAGAGTTACATTATTTTCCTCGCACAAAAACCAAACGGCCCAAACAACCTTGGAAAAAACTTCACTTCACTTTTTGTTTTTATGGCTCCATCAATATGAGAACTGATGATTTTGCCAATGTCACAGTTGAAAGAAAAAAAAACGAAACAAAAAAAAAAAATTTTCGCTAAGCTCTAATAGGACATTAACCGGTGTTGGTAAGTTGGACTACGGGAGTACTCAGTTGAGAATGTAAAACAAAACAGCAAAACAATATTTATAAATATATGTTATTTAAGTGGATAAATTTACATAGAGTATGAATGAATGAATGAATGAATGATATTTATTTGCTCAAAATATGGTTTACATAAGATGGTATTTTATAGAGTAACAGTTCTCATATTTAACCGAAATCGGCATGCAAATATTAAATTTTATAAAATTCTAGAAATTGTATATAATTCAAAGAAAATCTAGTAATTTAAAGTAATATAAAAAAAGTTATTAATTTATAAATGTCATAAGTACTAGTAAGTTTATGTCATGTCAAGTTAAAAGTAATAATAATAATAATCAAAATTTAAAAATTATACATAATGAATTAATGTCAATTTTATGTCAATCAATTATATTGTCAAATTTGAAAATCTTTGTTTGAAAAAAAGTCATTAAGGGAGTAGAATCTTTTATCTCTCAACCATGACATGAGCTTACGTTTAAATAAATGATTATTATTTACATCTTTTATGTCAGAGGGTAAAGCATTATATATTTTCACACACATAGCTCCAGATTGTCTCAGGTAGTAAGTTAATTTGGTATTACTGTGATTAATTAATTTGTCTGGATACCTCACATTTATTGAATGCACGTCTCGTGTCCTTTTGAAAAGTTTATAATTGTTTTTTACAAACATAGACACTTCAAAAATGTACATACAAGGCAGCGGTAGAATATTGAGAGTTTTAAACAAAGGTTTACACGTTTCGCGGGGTCCTAAGCCACACATTGCTCGTACACATTTTTTTTGTGCTACAAATAGTTTATTTGCCTCCGCCGAATTTCCCCATAGTACAAGCCCATATCGAAGTATTGAAGCGACGTAGCCATGGTAAGCATCCAAAGTTGTAGACAACGCGGAAGTGTCACGTAGTCGCCTAAGAACATAGACATAACGATTTATACTATTTAGTACTCTGTCGATATGAAGATTCCATTGAAATTTATTGTCAATTATAACTCCTAGAAATTTAGTTTGTTCTACTTCTTGTAAAATTTCCCCATTGTAACTTATATTTAATTTTAACTTCTTGTGTCTAATCGTCCCAAATTGTATAAAGTTAGTTTTATTAAAATTTACTGTCAAATTATTATTATTGAGCCAGCTAATTACTAGTGCAATTGTATTATTTATGTCAGATTCGTACTTTTGTATATTTTCCTTACAAGGTATCGTTATGGATAAGTCATCTGCAAATATTATGCATTTATGAGGTGTAATATCAGGGAGGTCGTTTATGTAGAGTAGGAAAAGTAATGGTCCAAGGACGCTACCTTGAGGCACACCGAATGCATTTACTCTAAATAAAGATTTATTCGAAACTACGTGACAATTTTTGTCCAGACTTCTGATTTCCACCGCTTGTTTCCTATTACACAAATACGAGGCCAACCAGTCACGTGCCAAACCCCTAATACCAAGATTATCTAGTTTTAGGAGAAGTAAGTCATGAGATACGAAGTCGAAAGCGCGAGTCATATCAAAGAATATACTAGTTGTAGGTATACCTTTATTTACATTTTCAACTATTTCATGCACCAAGTGGAAAATTGCCAAAGAAGTGGACTTATTTTGTTGGAATCCAAATTGTTCTGGTTTTATTAATTTGTATTTGGAAGCAAAATCGAGAAGTCTTAGTTTCATTGCTTTCTCAAATACTTTGGAGAGCACTGGAACCAACGTTATAGGACGGTAATTGGACATGTCATTTTTCTTACCTTTTTTATGTAGAGGCTTAATAATTGATACTTTAAGCAATTCTGGAAAAATACCATTTTCAAATGATAGATTAATCAAATAAGTGAGGGGCGCATTCAACTCAGAGGCACAATACTTGACTACTTTAGTCGATATATCATCATATCCTGTTGAATTTGTACTATTTAACGATTTCACTATATGATATATTTCTTTGGGTTCTAGAGGTTGGATATAAATACTATTCATCAAGTGGGTTTTGTTAGTGTTTTTTGTTACATTTTTGTTAGAGTTTGTTAAATTAATTAGATAGTTATTAAATTCATTTGCTATGCTGATTGGGTCAGTTAAAATACTATTATTTATTACAATTTCATTTATAAATTGGTCACAGTTAAGATTATTAAATTCATTTTTTACAATTTTCCAAGAAGTTTTTGCTTTATTTTTTGCCTTTTTTATTAGTTTGTCATTGTAGAGCTTTTGAGCTACGTTTAAACATTTGCGCAATATTTTCGAGTACAACCTATATTGTTGTTTCTTATTTTCTGATTTTGCGGCGTAATATTGGTATCGCAATATTCTTTTTGTTTTACAGCTTTTTCTGACACCTTTAGTGATCCATTTTGGTTTTTTATATTTATTGGATACTTTAATCACTTTATAGGGAAAGTTGAGATTATACAATACAGTTATGGTGTCATGAAAATATTGCATTGCTTTATTCATGTCGCGCTCTTTTATCATATCTACGAATGTCAGATCTTTTAAGCAGTTACGGAATCTATTTAGGTTTTCACTGGTATAGTCTCGTACCTTTAAATAATACTCAATAGGCTGTTCAAATTTTTTACTCACCGGTATGACTAACATTTGAGCCGTATTGTGGTCAGAGATATAAATGATGTAGTTCAGCAGTAGCGTCGTCGATATTACTAATTAAATGGTCAATGCAAGTTTGTAGTCTAGTAGGTTCTGTAACGTGTATTGTTAAATTGTAGTTTTTTATTATATCAAAGAAAATTCTAACGCTTTTTGATAATTTAGTCTCTAGAGTGTTGATGTTAAGGTCACCAACCAGAATTATTTTACTTTTCGATTTTGTACTATATTTGTGTAAAACTTGATCTAGCTTTGATAAAAATGTTTTTATATCTGAGTTAGGCGTCCTATATACACATATTATATAAATATTATGTGATAGTAATCGAATACCACAGCATTCAAATATTGTATCCTGAGCATAACTTTTTAGATCGTCTATCCTTTGAAACTTGAATTTATTGCTTATTAAAATGCAAGTTCCACCTCTACTTTTTCCATTTTGCCTGCAATAAGTTGTTCCTAGGTCATAGCCATTTACAATTATACTGCTTTCATTACCTACTCTAATCATTGTTTCAGATAAACAAATTATGTCCGGGGCTTTTTTATTTGAGTGTAGCTCGGAAATGGCAACATCCAACAATGCTTTTTTAGAGATATATCCACATATATTTTGGTGCATTAATCTCAAGTATTTAATTTGCATGTTATTAACGAAAAAAGTTTTTGTTTTGGACTGGACAACACAATTTAGCATGATTTGTAACTGTATTATCACAACCGTACGAGAATGTGTCGTGTAAATCAAAATAATGTGTAATTTCACCTATTAATTCATTTAAATTTTCGGTTATAACTTTATACCCAAAGTTATTCACAAAGCCGCCCCTTGCAGTAAACATTCTTGAAGAATATTCTAAGTTTTTGTTGCTATCCAGTAAATAAACATATTCATAATAACTATTATCTTCATACAACATATTGCTAAAAGTTTCTACTCGTTTATTGTACAGAGTTTTAGCGAATTTATAAGTAGGCAAACAAAGTATTATGTTAGTATGTTGTACATTTAGTAGCGTATTCCGAATATTTGCAATTAAATCAGAGTACTTGTTCGTTTCTTTAAAGTCAGCTTCTCCTATGAATATGATACAGTAGTCATCAAAATTGAAATGTAGTAGCTTCTTTTCTATACCTGACAGAAGTTGTTTTGCGCCTGCCCCTGGTGTAATATAATGACAGATCTCAGAGTGTTCGATCTTACCTCTTGTAAATTGTAAAATTTTATTTCTAGAGTTGCTACTTATAATGCATAATTTCCTTGTATCTTGATTTTTTAATTTTATGCTATCATCTTTCGTTTCTGTTTCAATTTTCTTTGTAGTGTTTAAAGTATTCAATGATCGTAATATATTGTCGTCTTGATCTTTACGTTCGTTTTCAGTGTGCTCTGTGATGGAATAATCCATATAAGAGAAGTCTAATACTCTTTTCTTTAGTGAATTTCGTTGAATTTTACTTGAAGATACTTTTTTTGTAGAAGAACATATTTGTGTCAAAACTTTATTTAATGATTCTAGTTTAGTGATTCTGTTTTTTAAGGATTGATTTTCCGAAAGCAAGTTTTTAATTTCTTCATCAGCAGATTCTAGCTCTAGTTTAAGTTTGTAGTTCTTCTCTTTTAATTCTTCTGACTGTTCTCTTCCATTTAACTGCACCTCCGGGCAACTACGGTTCAGTTTGGCAGTGTTAGTTGACACATCTGTGGATTCATCCTCGGATAACGAATCAAAAGAGTTACAGGTTGGAATATTTATTTTATATTTTCGTTCTGTGACAAAGTTTGGTGTCTCTATATGTGGATCTTCCTCGTTAGGTTGCATGTGATCCCAACAATGATTACATTTCCAAGTTTGTTTTCGACTCGGGCTCATTAGATAAAATCTAGGAGATGTGACATTTGCACATGGCAGATGGAAAAGTTTTTTACAAATCGTGCAGCTCATAAATCTCCGTCCCTCAATTTCGGTATTACATTTTGCGCAAGTTGCCATAGCAGTCTCTTGCTATCGAAGCGGACGTTTTAATAAGTTTTTGAACAGGTGCTGCCCTCTCGAAGGAATGCTATTGTTATGATAGATATCTCTACTTCTCACTAGATGGCGTTAAAATTAATTTTTGCTCTTGGGTTTGAACGCAGGATCATCGCCATACACGTCTCGTAGTGAAACCACTAGACCATCGGACACGTGACGTCAATGTCGAAAATTAAGAGTGACTTTCTTCGTACACAACGGAACCGTTCAAAGTTCACTTTGATACTGTATTATGAATGTCACTACCTACTAACGGTTTTTTTAAACACAATATTTAAAATTTTGAATAATGTTTCAAAATATTTTAAAAGTTCTTTGTACGCATTTAGTTCCTGTACGGGTTAACTCGCTTTTACACTGGGTGTTCACTTACTTGCGTATATCTATGAGGCTTTTCACTGTCACAGAATCTAACATTAATTCTTTTTTGCAATTTAGAATAGTTTACGTCACAAACATTAATTGTCCACATTTGTAGCTATAACTAATATTTTGGTTCACTTTTCACACTAAAAATGTAACTTTAATTAATTTTATTCAAATTAGCAATGATTTGTGTGTTTACTCCTAGTGGCGCCCTCTTGCGGAAAGTAACAATATGGGGGGAGAACACTAAAGTTAAGAGGTTGTTTATGTTAATGGGGCGGGGGAATTTTGGAGAAAGTAAGTTATAAAGTGGAACAGCAATATTAGGACAATTGAAAAAAATGTGTTCCAAGGTACCGTCTTCTAGGCCGCACTCGCACAGAGAGTGATCTCGAACTCTGATTTTACGCAAAAATACAGGTGTGCAAACATGGCCTAAGCGCAAACGAATAATAGTGGAAGTGATGTTTTTAGGCAAATCGCGACGTTTAAAAAACCAGGGTTTAGTGGGTAGATTTGGTTGGAGATTACCATAGTGTCTACCAACAGTTTGTCGTGATTCCTGCCAAAGGACCGACCAGGAGGCTAGCATTTGGGGTTTGGTCATGGCGAGCAGATCTCTGGGAAAGCACTTACAGTATTTGCATACGCCAATTCTTGTCGCATCCTTTGCAAAGGCGTCTACTGCTTCGTTGCCACTAATCCCACTGTGACCGGGAATCCAGGCCAGAGTTACCTCAATTCCCGCACAATGACATCGGTACAGAGCTTCCTTAATTTGGAGGGTGATGGAGAAATTGTCTTTGGAATGAAACGGTAGCTTAATAATGTCTTGGAGGCGACTTAGTGAGTCTGAGAAAACCAAACATTTATTAATTTTATGGGACTCAATATATAAAATGGCTTCGAGTATTGCAATTGCCTCTCCCGAAAAGACCGAATTCAGATAGGGGGATTTAAAACTGAGTACGACATTGAACTTGGGGAACCAAACCGCGGCTCCCAAGTCGCCATGTTCGTGTAATTTTGAAGCGTCGGTAAAAACAGTAGTCCAGTCATGCCATTCTCTCTCAACTATATCGTTGAAGACTTGGTTTGCTCCAGGGGTATCTTTCATGATGCCAAAACTAAGATAGACTGTTGGGCGAAACGTTAAACATTTAAAATCAGTTTCAAACAACGGGTTCATATAATTTTGGTAAATAGGGAATGGGAGATTGGAAATTTTGTTAAAACTGTTGATAAGAAGGGGAGGTTTCTTGTGTGACCAATAATTGGAGGAAGGGATAATCTCCGACAAGGATTGCAATACGGGAAGCAAAGGGTGAGAAGAATATTGAAAGATCTTGAAGAGGAAAAAACAAACAACTGAAATTGGATCACAAAAAAGATTGGATTTATATGTCAATGTCAATCATCAGTCAACGAAATAATCGAGAAATTTCGTTCAAAACCAGGTTTCTTTTTAAAAAATGGCCTCCAGGCACTTTACCTTTACACTTTACTTTTAAGATTTGCAGTCAACTTCCTGCGGGATTAGTGTTGGGTGATGGAAAATTTTCCATTTTGAAAAAAATGTATTTATCAGAAAAATAAATATTTTCCGAATATTTTTCCACATTTAACGTTGACACCTGTCAAAAGTCGAAGGTAATACTATATAGTTCATTGTACTTAACTAAATGTAAACAATCTTGAGATGTCTATTTAATGAAATATACATTTATATAATGATTTTTACTTACCTTCAAATACAAATACTTAGCTTCATATGAAATTTCATGCCTACTTTTATACCTATTGATTTGTAAAGCATATGTTTAAATAAAAAGATTGTTTACATTTAGTTAAGTATCTAAACAAATGGATTATAAGTCCATTGATTTTATATCTCCCATAAATGTTGCATTAAAATCTAAACGTGAAATAAAATGATCCCTGTAGGGAATCGCAGCGTACAATTTACGATAGTTACGAAATATTTAAGGATGAAAAAACTAAAAAAAGAACTATTGTTGTTTAGTCTGGTGAGCTGGCTGTATATATTTTTCGCTTTCGGGTCATTATTTACAAATTAATGTCACGTGTGTCCTATTTTGTCAAAGCGGGACATAGTTCAGTATTTTGGGAACAGCGGGACAAAGCTTAAATAGACGTGTTAAGTGTTTTGTATTATATTGAAGGCACGTAATAAAACACGTAATTATAATTGAAACGCGTTTTCAATCAATATTTTAGAAAAAAAATCATAATTTCGTAATAACACTGACATGTTAATTTATTGCCTATACATTTATTAATTAAATTATTGAAAACTTTTAATCGATATACCTCATCTCTAGCAAATGCAGTGTAATGAAGTAACCTTTGTATACTATCGTTCAAAATTAATAAATTTTTTGAAAAAAAAAATGTTTTCCCGCTCTATTCTTACAAATAAACAATGATTTGGAGATACTTTTACTTTAAGTTAGTGTATTTATGCTATTCATTTAAAAGCGTGGCTTATAAAAATGGTGCATGAAATATGGAAATTAGTGCACGTCGTTACAAAGTTATACAATATAACTAGATTTCTATGAACTGTGACAGGGATCATCATAAAAAGGCTATACAATTTGTATTGTTAATTGATTCACGCTAAATAAAATTTCGAAAGATATTTCTAAACGAAGAACATAAATGAGCCTTCGAATTACAATTTTCCAATATTCTTAAATTTTTCCAATTTTTCAGAACATTTTCCGTCAACATTTCCACTATTTGAAATTTTTTACAAAATTACTCAAGCCCAACAGTAGGGTTAATATACCTACAGAATTGACATCGCTACAATTGCAATCTGCATGTAGATACGCATTGACTTACAGATACGCTATACTGCTGTACAAATAGTTTTCAATTCCAATTGAATATTATTCAATTGGAATATTATTTTTCTTTATGTAATTTTCCGCGTTTTGTGCGCATTCGCGAGAATTTTGCACGGCACGGGAAGTGGCGCGAAGACAGGTGCAATGTGATGTCAAACGTCGACGAAATATTATAGCCTCGGCGCAGTCGCTGAAATGCTTCACTTAACCGACTTCAAAAAAGGAGGAGATTCTCAATTCGACTATATTTTTTTGTATGCATGTTACGCGATTACTTCGGAATTTGTGAACAGATTTCGAAGATTCTTTTTTTTAGTTGGTAAGAGGGTACCTCAGTAGTAGTCCCACTTAAATTTGATGAAAATATTCCACCTCTAAGCGTCGCAAACTAGGGGATGAATGACTTTTGGGGTCAGTCAGGTTTAGTACTCTGTACTGAAATTATTGAACAAATAATCTTCCAAAAGTCAATGTCCAGGTATCAAAAAATTATTATGCTGAGGTTAAAAAGAGCGAGAGCATTGTACCCCGTTCGCTATTATTTGTTATAGTATGTTGCCTGTAGTTTTATATTTTCTTTATTAGGGTGCGTA
>NW_020655804.1:0-22798 GCF_003589595.1 Hyposmocoma kahamanoa | reverse complement strand
AATGCCTAGGTTCGATGCTAGAAACCGAGTGTCGTGAAAATATTCTAAAGTACGCAATCTGGGGGAAACGCTGACGTTGGTCACGTTGCTGCTGCACGTTGCACCGGCACGTTATGCTGACACTGCTTGCACGCGCTGTTGCGATGTGCTTCTAATTTGGGGCGCCGACATACATGATTTCAGCGATATAATTCCTCCACCCTCAGATCAGCAATTATTTTCCAACTTTCAGTGAAAAAATTGCTGGAGAAGATGGTTTCGCATAGATATGATTTCCAGTGGTTTCAGTGGCTTTATCTCGTCGAATGCTGATCGTCTTTTCAGATGGTTTTGGTTGTGTGTTTTTCCAAACGTAGTAGCGGCGAGCCAGTACGGCGAGGGCGAGTACAGCTGCACCGAATAGTATAATGTAAAACGGTATAGTGGTATGGTAGAGTACATCAGGAATCGTCTGCAATTGTAACTGAGGCTTGAACATAATCTTGTCTTGAATGGTGTGTAAACTTCTCAAGTTGATAGAACTCAAGTTAAGATGAGGTGATGCTGTGTTGTCCATTCCATCCGGGTAATTTATTTTCATAATCTTAAGTGGTTGTCCCTGTATGACGTCGTCGGAATTTACTATGGTGAGCTCGGGTGTACGCAGGGAGCAGTGGATTGGCAGTGTAATTAGAAAGCTTCCGTTTAACATATTGTAAGTCTCACTCAGACTTGCAGCTCAACTGAACTTTGGTTGGCTTGGGGAAGGTGATGACATAGTTGCGATCGTCAAGTTGCTCCATGGCTTCTTTTAATAGATGAATGGTTGAGAAGGTGCATGTCGAGTCGATGGTCTGTCTTGAAATTACTTCCTGTACGCAATCGAATTGGGTGCGGAGTTTTTTACGAGAACTTTCGTCACAGAGAAACTGATTTTCATACTTCGGGCATTCAGCCTCCATGTACGCAAATTCATTTCCATTAGTTGCTATGTAAGGGTAGGGTGGAATGAGGATTTGGTGAAATTTATTAGGTGCTAGGGATAATTTGTATAAGTTGTAAACGTTTGGAGAAACTACGGGAAACTTAAAAATTAGAATTATCTGTTTTTTTACAAAATATGATCCAGATCTTATAATATTATAATAATTCCTAAAATCTAAATCTATCAACCTGTCTTGTCCATATATTATACCTAGCTTCTCTAACATGATTTTAAGAACATTTACACTAACCATAGAATGATTAGTCGTCATGGTTCTAGTAAAAGCTAGTATATTTTCAATTCTTATAAGTTCATCTAACAAATCATTAGTGTTTTCTGTAATGATAGCTAATAATTGTGCAATTTTACCGTATTTAACAAGATTACTTTCTTTATGTGCGTTTTCATATAACATTAGCTGAAGGGTACTATTAATTTTTCCTTGATTTCCAACTAACTGACTAATTATCTTATTGTGCTCCTTCATCCATTCTATATTTAAACTTGCATGGCTATTATACTCTACTGCAATTTTATTTTGATTTTCTTTTAGAATTTTAAGAGCATTATTGTATCTAATGGCATCCTGATAATCTAAATTTCCGGTTATACTTTTGATAATAGATCCTAATCCGTCTACTAGACCTCTTTTTGTTCTACTCGGCTCTAAACTATTTAAATGATCTAAAATAATATTAGTTTTATTATGTAGATAGTTCAATTGAAGTTCATATAATAAATAGGTATTATTACTAATTTTATCCTTAAAGTCTTGTATTTCATTCTGTAACGTAATTATGTTTTGTTCTATCTTATCAAGTTGTATGTACTGTAAGAACGTATGATAGTGGGTCGTTAGTCTAGAGTCTCCTAGTTTAAAGGGAAGAAGTCCGGGTCCATCGTCAAGGTTGTCAAGTCTTATATCCTGGGCTTGAATCAGGAGGGGGGGTCAGCACCAGGAGTATCCTGTAACAATTTTATATTCTTAGGTGCTCGTTTTATTCGAGACTTTGCTACGGGGCCTCGTTTTTTTGGATGTGTATATGTGAATTGGAAGGTCAGCTAGGACTTTGTCATGAGTATATCTAGGTGCAACCTTTTGTCTGCTGGCAAAAGGGTTTTTTATAAAAACTTCTTGCTGAGGCTGGTACTCAGCTTCGGGTTCTCTGGATTTATTTCGTGATTCTATAAGGGCCGTTCTGTCAGCTAACGAGGTCTCATTTATTATGTCGTAAACTGTCTTCATCTGTTCGCGGTGAGTCACTATATATTGTTGGAGTAGTTTGTCAGTTAAGTCTATGTCAACGGGGTCCCGGGGATCGAAATGACCTTTAAGGATGTCGTAAGGTCTGCATTTCGTGAAGCTGTGGATGGAGCTATTGTAGGCTATGAAAGCATACGGCATAAGATTGACTGTCGGTTCATCTTTTTGTTGCAGTTTCAGAATACGAAGGTGTTCCAGTAACGTCGAATGGAAACGTTCTATGTTTCCATTGTCATTGGGGGAATGAGGTAAGGTCTTATGGTGAGTAATTTTATGGAGTTTCAGGAATTCAGCGAGAAGTTGGTTGGTGAATTCAGTTCCGTTGTCAGTCACGAGAGTCAGAGGGAGGCCATGGTGGGTACAGAATGTTAAAAGGGTTTGCAATATGCTTATTGCAGTACCGTCCTTGAGAAGGTAAGCTTGCCCGTATTTCGAAAATACGTCTATGAATGTTATGAATTTTTCAGATTGTACTGTGAATAAATCAGCATGAACTATTTCTAGAGGTTTGGTAGCTGGTGGTACGATGTTAAAACGCTGTTTTATGGGGTTTCTATCGTATTTACTTTGACCACATATACTACATTCGTTTATATGTTTAGTTATATGATCTCTCATTTTTGGCCAATAGTACCTTTTTGACAAGGCAACACTCATTTATGCCTCTATGGTTTGTCTTTCCGTCATGATATTGTCTAATTATGTCTTGTTGCCGTATGTACTCCTTTACATTTTCTATTTCGAATTTTGGCAAAACAAGATTCATGGAAGAGCTTCTGAATTTATCTTGAATTATAGGTATAATATCGTACATTGCTAACGGAGGGTTAATCAATAATGCAGTTTTTACTTTTGGGTTAACATATTCTTTTATTGCGTCAATAACATCACTTTCCAAGTTAGTTTTTGTCACTTGAATAGTCACTTTGGTATGTATCTCAAATGGTTTTGTAACGATAGGGCGCCTTTTTAAGTCATCTACGACAGAAATTATTAGTTGCCTATGATATTTGTTAACGGGCTCGTCTACTATAGGTACTTCGAGAATTGGATGTTCGTTACTAGTATGAGCTGTATTTGTAGCAGAGTTATCCACAGATGGTGGTTTTTCAGATGGATTGGCAACCATTGAACTGGTTTCTTCATTGTGAATTTCTATTCTCGATAGGGCATCGGCGTTTGTGTTGCTCTTGCCCTTTTTATAAATTACTATGAAGTCGTATTCACTGAGCTTTAATCGCCATCTAGTTAATCGCGAGTTAGGCTCTTTTAGACTCATAATCCACTGAAGTGGTTTATGGTCGGTCAAAATTTTAAATTTCCGTCCGAAAAGATATGGCCTAAAATATTTTGTGGCCCATACTATTGCAAGCAATTCTTTTTCTATAGTGCTGTAATTGATCTCGCTCTCATTGAGGGTGCGGGATGCATAGGAAATTGGCTTATCAGATCCTACATGTCCTTGAGACAATACGGCTCCTATGGCGAAGTTAGAGGCGTCGGTAGTCAGTATAAAGTCTTTAGTGAAGTCGGGGTATTGGAGTATTGGGTCATTAGTTAACAGTTTTTTACATTTCTCAAAGCAGTCTATATAGTCTTTATCTAAAGTAATTTTTTTGTTCTTTTTCAGGCATAGTGTCATAGGTTTAGTTATTTTCGCAAAGTCGGGTATGAATTTTCTGTAATATCCTAACAAACCTAAAAACTGTTTTATTTCTTTTGTCGTTTTCGGCAATGGGTACTTTTCTATAGTCGAAATCTTGTCAGGATTAGGTCTAACACCTTCCCTGGTAATGATGTGTCCTAGGTATGCTGTTTCTAGCTTCAAGAACTCAGATTTATCCATCTGGATCTTAAAATTGGACTCTCTGAGCCTTTGAAAAACTTTCTCTAAGTTAATCATATGTTCCTGGAGACTGGTACTGTAAACTATTATGTCGTCAAGGTACACTAGACATATCTCATTTTGTAGACCTCTGAGAACATTATCCATGACGCGTTGGAATGTCGATGGAGAATTTTTTAATCCCATGGGCATGTGAAGAAATTCGAAATGCCCATGCTCAACATTAAAGGCTGTTTTTTGTACATCTTTAGGGTCCATTTCTACCTGGTAGAACCCACTGGCGAGATCCAGGGTGGTAAAATATTGGCACTTCCCTAATTTGTCTAATACGTCGCTGATGTTAGGGATAGGGTATTGTCATCTATGGTTTTTTCGTTTAACTTCCGAAAGTCAATGACGAGACGCCATTTTTGTTTCCCTGAAGCATCAACTTTTTTGGGCACTACCCAAATAGGTGAGCTCCATGCGGACTCTGATGGCCGTATGATACCTTGAGATAACATTTTTTCGATTTGATCCTTTACTTCTTGCCGGTGGACGAAAGGGTATCTATAACTTTTTGTATAGACAGGCACTTCATCCGTGGTATTAATGCGATGTTTTATTTTATTAGTAAAGGTAAGGGGCTCATTCTCTATGTAAAAAACATCTGAATAGCGCGAACATAAAGATATTAAATTGGCTTTCGCTTCTTCGTTGAGATGGTCAGTTCGTAAGCGCGATATTACATCTCGAGCGCGCGGTGAAGGTGGTGCTAATGTTTCACATTCTATATTAAGTACATCTGCACTGACTGAGTGGTCATTGCCGTCCGGGGCGTTAATGGGTAATCTAACTATTTTAGAGCTTTGTTCGGGAATAATATCTTCGTATAAATTGACATTTCGGGAGTTATACATTTTAATCGGGTTTACCATAGATTGTGTAGTCAGAGTTCTGTCTTTTAAGTCAATTTTTGCTTCCCATTTGGTCAGCAAGTCTAGTCCTATGAGGCCGTCAAAGAAGTCATGGAATTTATAGACAAAGAGGCGTATATGTTCTTTATCGTTAAACTCTTTAAAACAAGGTAACGTAATTGAATAATTGTTTCTGGTGGTCGCATGGACGTTCGTAACCTCGAAGGGGTCATGGTTTAATGGAACGTCAGGATAATAATTTTGAATAGCCCGTGGGCTTATAAAAGATTGGTTTGCGCCTGTGTCGATTAGTAACTTTAACGGTGGATTTGATATTTGAATATATGGCAATTGCCTCTGTGTCTGTAAATTTATTTCTATTTTGGTTTTTTTGACTTCGGGTGCGCCTGAAAATTTTGATAGTCATTAGTGTTAATATCTTCGCCATCAGTACCGTCAGGATATTCCAAAACGTTATCATGAGAGGGGTAGGTCATCTGGGTAGCGTCGTAGTCAGAATAGTCCGGATGGTTGTATGTCTCATTATTACTCTGTGCATAGTAATTGTAGTCAGGTTCATAGTCATAGTCTGGATAGTAATTATTATCATAACACACATTCATATTCATCTCTCTGGTCTTGAAGTAATTAGAAGGTGGAGGATTGCCGTGTATACGCCAATCGTGACGTGCTCCACCTGCTGGAGGCAGTGGCCTAGGGTAGAATTTTTGAACACCGCTCATTTCTTTAGGGACAAGGGCCTGATTGGGTTGATTCCTAGGTGGGAGGCGGAATAAATTACTCTGTGGATTGTAGCTGGGAGGCCTAGCACTAAACATTTGCTGCGTTCGAGATCGCATACGTACCTGTGGCTGATACTGGCTGTGCATAGGATTTATTCCAAATCCTTGCTGAGGAGCAAACCTGGATGGCTGCGGCATTTGCGGGAGAGGCCTTTGCATAGAAGGCACAGTCCACATTACTGGCGGCATTTGTATTTGTGAAGGCTTTGGGGTATGCATAGGAGTCGAATGGTGGGGTCGTTTGTGACTTGCTAACCGATTCATTACGTTGCTGTAGATACGAAATGTTAATTTCCTCCTGGACATATTCCAGAGCCTTTTCAATTGTTTCGGGCCTCATGCACCGAATACGTGATCCTAAGGGTTCTTGCAACCCTCTTACGAACGCTTGCATGGTGAGCTTTCTATACAATGCGCGTTTAGCTTCTATTGTCGTGGCTACGTCCTCATGGAGAGTTATGTATGTCATAATTGTACTAAATAATGTCTGACAATGGTCATAAAATTCCTGAGGGGATTTTTGACCTTGGGTAGACAAAGAGAGGTCATTGTAAAGGGTGGTTTCGTCCCTTTGGTCTGCAAAATTGTTGATGAGTGCATTACGAATACTTAACCAATTATCAGGTATGCCATTCGCATTTATTATACTGGCGGCAGGCCCCGTAATTTTATTTAATATTCCATTTATTAGGCATAAATTAGCTAATTCGCTACCGGCGTTTGGACTAATATATGTAATCACGATCTGGTCACAAATTTTAATAAAACGCGTGAGAACGTTTGGGTTCCCATCAAAATCTGGGACCGGGCGTAAAGCCTTATAAATAGTATCTGGATCGTGCGGCATCTTAGGGCTCGCAACTCTCTCTTCGATATCAAATAAACTATTTAATTCTAAATTTAAATCAGATAAATCTAAATTTCTATTAGAATCTAACTGTCTATTTCGGCGAGACTGCCTGAGCGCAGACTCGCTGGTATTCGAATTACTAGGATAAAAAATTTTGGAATAAAAGGACTATACGTAAGAGGAAAAGCAACACAAGAAAGAATCTGTGCAACTCACAATTTCATCTCGTTTCTCTGCGTATCGATTTCTTGATACTCCTCCTCCGTGTGGCTGCAGCTCCCGTAGATTCAGGATACTCTGTGATGTGGCCTGAAAGCCGCTCGGACGATGATGGTGCGCGTGCGCGGGATTTTCAGGAAATCTTGACACGTCTCGCGAACCGGCCCGCGAGTATCCTACCGACTGCGCCAATTACGTAGGCTGCCGCCGGAGGATTTAAAAAAAACGAAATTTGAATTTAACTAATTTATTAAAAGATAAAAATTACAATATAATTTACTACGTGCTAAAGCTAATGCCTAGGTTCGATGCTAGAAACCGAGTGTCGTGAAAATATTCTAAAGTACGCAATCTGGGGGAAACGCTGACGTTGGTCACGTTGCTGCTGCACGTTGCACCGGCACGTTATGCTGACACTGCTTGCACGCGCTGTTGCGATGTGCTTCTAATTTGGGGCGTCGACATACATGATTTCAGCGATATAATTTGCATCGTCGAGAGTAAGTTATTGTTTGTTTATGTTTATTTAAGTCCAAGGCCTAATTATTAAAATACTTTACAAGCGTCTTTACCACAGGAGTGTCCAGCGCTCGCTGGAATGTATATCGGTGTAATAACACATTTTATTATTAGCAATATGACCGTTACACACTCTTGAACAATACATGAGAGACCTATTTAAATATGTTATATTGTATTGTTTATTGTAGCTTTGTGAAACGTATTTCACAAATTGTAAAAGTTCTTGACGTAATATTACGATATTACGTCACGAACTTTATGTATCAAGTCACATTTTACCATGCGTTATAATTATACATTTTTTTTAAGTTGGCTTAACTTCAATAAGTTGTGGGATTACATCTTTCAGATTCAAATTCAATTCATGTATATCTCATCGGTAAGCAAATTACGATTGAAATCGTCATAATAATTAAAGTCTACTGCTCATTTATAAGGAAGAGTCCCCTGAGAATAATAAGCAAGGCTCTAGGCGTTGCTCTTTTCAATATACATCATCATCAAACTTAAGAATGTGGTGGAGCATCTCCCAGTCATCTCTCCTGCAAGCCAACTCCTTGACCTCCTTATACGACACGACACCGGCCTTTTCTTTTATTTGGTCTATGTAACTGCGCCTAGGTCGTCCTCTTCCCCTATTTTCCTCGATACCTCGAGCTTTCCCTCCAAAATGGTCTTACAGAAGTTGTCGTGTCGTATCAAATATCCAATCATTTTCCCGCATCTATACTCTATAGTATATAAGATCGTTCTTTTCTCGTTTACCATTCTCAATATTTCCTCATTGGTTTTCTTTTCTATCCAACCTATGCCCTTCATCCTCCTCTAGCAATACATCTCAAAATTCTAATCTGTCCCTATCTCTTTGTGTCAAAGCTCACATTTCACGTCCATTAAGTATACATTGGAATACATTTACTATATTTATTTCAAACATCTTAGGTCGAGACTACTTGCTTTCACTGTCACGGATTCTTGTCATTCAAGTACGCAGAAGCTGTATAATAATAATACCCTTTAGTATAAAGTTTTCGTTTCACTATAGTTTTAAACCTAAATCTATTTGCTAAGTTTTATTGAAAACGGTTAATGGAAAGTAGCTGAAATCCAATAACTTTGATTATTCCTATATTCTTTGATTATTATTAATTTTTTAAATTATCTTTGCTGGACACTGGTCTCCTTCATGAAGAGGGTTTCCTGAAGGTTGTGGATCTTCTTCGACGTGCAGGTTTCATCACGATGTTTTCCTCCACTGTTAGTAAAAGGTGTGTACTTAACATTCACAAATTTACATAATGTAGATATTAAAGTCACAGGTCATGCTTCCACAGGGATTTCATTGGCGACCACTTCATTGGTTATTATGATATTCTCTTTACAGTCAATTAACATTTTATAAAATTCCTGTGACAAACATCCAACTAATCCTGAAAGAACAACGGTTTCGTTATAATTCGGTTTTCGATGTAACGAAAATTAGAACAAGCGTTATTTCGGAAAAAAAATTCGAGTTTGTGATAGGTTACCCTTTAGACCGCAAAAATATGATGGTCACTGCCGCGGCGCCCGTCACCTTGAGACATAAGTTGACAAGTCCCATGTACCTGTAATACAAGCACCTACCCTTCAAAACTGCAACGCAGTAATGCTCACATGACTGTTTGGCGCAGGAATTGGTCGAGTGGCTGTACTTCCCTTGAGGAACTCTACTGCTTCTAAAACTTCTTAGTAACTTGAAAAAAAAAACTTTTGCAATCTATTTAAAATATACGAATCATGATTTTACTAACATTGTATTTTGTTATGTCCTCTGTTATACCATATTGCACGTTGACAACAATTCTGCAATTAAACGAAAAATCTCGATATTTTAAATTTTTAACTTAATTGCAGAAATATTAAAATTGCTATATTTTTTTATTGAATATCTGCAACAGTATTCCACTACTTTGTTATTATTATTGATAGAACATGAAACAAACATACACTAGTCGCCTTCATGTAGCCACGTTGAGGTCACATACGGTGGTTCGAGTCCAAACGGATTGAAATAAAATTTCTTTGTACTTGTTCGATCTGATCAAGTCATTCAAATTCAATAATGATAATATTAAAGTTCATTTTTCGAAAGCTAACTGTTTCGTTTTATGTCGGTATTCGTTACAACGTGCAATATACATGTTACGCAATTAATAAATAATAATTTTAATAAAAAAAATATAATAAAAACGTAACTTTGATAAAACCGTGAGATTGGGTATCGGTAGACAGTGGACTTACATTAATGACATTAACCTAGCTTGGTAGGTAGGGGGAGAGCAGTGGGAGTAACGATGAAAATAATATCGATAGTGTGGTTAAATATAAACATACGTTTTTAGATTACAGTTTCGCTTTATGTTTTTGTATTTCTTTCTTTGTTAATTACACGGGTAAAAAGTTTTTCCTTTTAATTGGGAACTCACAATTTATTCGAGATAAGTATGCGTTTCACCTCCACTCACCTAATGGAAAGTGACGATAGGGTCGACGATATAGCATGCGCACCTAAACAATGCTTATTCACTCTCGCCTTGAAAAGGCCAAGTTATAACGTTCAGGGAATAAGTCTGCAGGCCTGCTTGAATTTCACTCCATCGCCGTTTGCCATTTAATGCGAAACGCTTCACGCGAACCCGTGGAACCCTAGCGTACGACTAGTCCCCCAATGATGGAAAGGGGAAAACGGAAGTAAATCATGCACAGGACGGTACAACATGTATTTGCCTTCCACTCTTCCCTATCAGCCGTCATTTTGATACTCACACCTTTCTTATCCATGTCATCTTTCACACAATTCATCCATCTTTTTTTTGGCCCTCCTTTCCCCTTATAACCCTTCACATTCCGTAATATATCCTTAGAATCCTAAGAATAGAATGTGCTAACCCAGAAGATGCCTAATCACTCTTGCGTTGAAAATACTATGTTATATCGAGGAACAAAACGCAGGTAAGCATTCTGTGAAACCTTTGGGTAATTATGATCAAGTTTTTTATAACTGAGAACAATTTGTAATTTTGTTTTAATCGGTAAAAGATTATAATGTTGAAATAAACTTCGGCACCCTCTGGCCACGCTAATTCAAACAAAAGTATCGACAAACAGGGTGGGCCGGCGCCCGTCCCTGTTTTCAAATTAGATTAGTGAGACACATTTGCAATATTGTCCAGTGCCTCGGGGGACCCACCCAGCTGCTATCCAGTCCACTTTCTCCATGCTTACCAGTGTGTAGTGACATGACTTTGTGTTCCGTACCACCGAATTAATTTTTTGAGGTAAGAAACCCATCTAATAATTTTGTATTATATTTTTTATTTTTTTATGATAGATAACAAGTGATGGGACGAAGATGTCGTGCACCTGGTGGTAAGCGACACGTCTGTACATAACAGTTGCAGTGCCGCTCAAAGTTTTAAATCGCAAATTGCTGAAGGGTACTGCCGCTGCGCCCATCGCCCAGAGACTGTAATTTCTCCAGCAACCTTACCATTCAAAACCGAAACGCAGTAATGCTCACATTAGGGCTTGTGCGGCATAAATAGGTAAGGTGGCGTACTTCCCTGGCCGAAATTTTTCTCAAGGAACTCTACTGCTACTAAAAATGCTATTGTCTGTGTGTACTCTGGTGTTTAAGTAGGCTGCGTAAATAGCAGTGGCAGATTAACCTATACTAAGCTGAGTAAGCCAAGTTTAGTGTATCAAGTCTCGGAGGGCACCAGCCCATATAGGACTAGGGTATATAACCACAGCATCATGACCTCACTATTTTTTGTGAAATTACTGAATTACTTAGTTATAATTATTAATGCAAAGATCTAATATTTAGGAAAAATTCGAACCAGCGTCTTCAATATAACGCTCTCGCAAATGAGCTACGTAACGAACCAGCAGTCCTTCGCGAATTTTTTTCAAATTGCAAATCTTTGTTTTTTGTTTATATCAACTTTTTTGTCATATGCGAGAAATGTATGAAAGTTTTTTCTTAATTCAATTGGTTTATTTTTTTGTATTTCACAAGTTTATTATTTAATGTTAAAGTTACTGTTATAATAATTATTATCGCATGACACACAACATCACTTTCGGTCTCAAAAGCCCGAGAAATTCTCTTAATTTAAATGCCTATTACAGCTGAAAGTTTATGTTCAGATGTAATTAAAACTTATATCGTTCCCAAAGGGTTGAAATTTACAAAGTGACAGTTTGTACGTCACTAGCAGAACAGTTAAATATACATATACGATTACTATTTTTATCTTATTGATTATCAAGATGGTTTTACTACCACAATATTCTATTAACTGCCTCCGTAGTCGAACGGTTAGGCTGGTCTGCCACGCATAGGTCCGGGGTTCGATTCGAAAAATATTTGTATGGCCTACATTTATTTCTCTCGTGAGTTTGGATGTAATTTGTGGTTGTCTATGTGTGTGTCCATGGCACCCGCGACAGGATTTCCCTTGTGAGGAGCTTCCTTTGGTAAAGTTATATAGAAAGATTAACGATTGTGAATGATTTCGATATTCGACTCATTAGTAATTACTAATCCTGTCAATCGAATGACAAATTAGTAACCTACTAATTTTCGTATTCGAATTATTTGAATGATCATTTCATTACCAATTAGTAGTACTCAGTACTAATCCATGGACTCCCAGAGCATTTCTGCTCGTGATCGCCTAACCCTCTCTGACATATGGTAAATACCGTAAATGTGACGGGGATATGGATATTTTAATATGGACATGGTGAATCATCTGTGGAGTTCTGAACAGTTCGGACATAGTCATACGCCTATTACCCTCGACCGAAGGGGCATTCCACATCGGTAATCATTCGACTCGAGTCAAATGATTGTACTTGTATTCAACTTAGGCTAATGATGTCCCCATTCGAATGATAAGGGGATAATATTATTTAAACTTACTTACTCACTTTTAAAATTAACGATATTTTTTATAGTTGGTATATATATTACGTAGCAGTAGAGCTCATCGTGAAAGAGTTCGTCCAGGGAAGTACTGCCACCTTACGTATTTCTGCCGCCAAGCAGTAATGTAAACATTACTGCGTTCCGGTTTCGTAGGATAAGCGTGCTGGTGAAATTACAGGCACATGGGACTTGTCAACTTATGTCTCAGGGTGTCGGGCGCAGTGGCAGTGCCCCTCAGATCTTTATGATTTAAAGCTCTGAGTGACACTGCAACTGTTAGGGACATTATTAACATTTGGTACTCAAGATATACTCAACAATAATAATAGATCTAGATCTTCTCTTTTTATTATTAGTCTTTTCTTTTGACGATTGGTGACTTTTAGAAATAAATCTTAGTTGTTTGGTTGCGCCCTCCATTTAATAGGTTAGGTTAGTATGATGAAAAAGTAGAAGCCAATTTGCTTGTGATACTGAACAAGTTTTCGGATGAAATTATATTATAATTAATATAATATTAGTTACAAATATAATTAATGTTTACTTAGTTTTAAAAATAAGTATGTAAATTTTAATTTTTATGCTCATTTAAGTAGTTTCGAGACCCAACATAAAACTATCAAAGTTAATTTATACATAAGACATTTTTTGCGTAGCTCTGAACATATTAAAATATCAATTGATTGAATTTATTTTGTCTTGTAAAAAAAATAATCTTTTGGTATTTTTTGACGGCTGCTTTTGCAAATTTAAAAAGATCATTAAAATACACGCAAAGATATGACATGATAAGTATTAGTAACATTCAATTTCGCGCATCCCTAAAAACAATTTTATTGACTAATGTCAATCGTAGACTCTTTAAACGTCTCTCCTGAAATGTTGTTGTTGAAATTTAGCGAATGTGGTCTTATTAAAACAGGCAAATTATGATTCGATATTGATTACTCTGTAAAAATACGTTCATTTATAAATTTGTTTACATTCTTGTGTTGTGGAGTAGGCAATACAAACAACACTGCCTTGCGGTCGGTCGACGGTGTCTCTAAGGGGAAACGTTTATGTAAATATTTTTTTTAAATTTATTGGTTCACCAACAACTGCTTACACTAAAACTACAGCTAGAGAAATACATAACATTGTTTAAAGGCTGAGTGCAACAGTTAATTACTGGTAAACACCTCATGCCATAACTGAAAACTCGTAATTAAGTACCTATATTAAGAATAATAAATAAATAATGTCTAACCATTTAACAGTAAAAAACAAACAAAAAACACATGACCACTTATACTATCTACTTATTTAACAATTTGTTGTGAACAACCACACGAAACTTGCTTAGTGAGATTTGGTGTATATCACAATGATGACTGATTTCATTGAGTAGATTGGACAGTCTGGGTACAGGTGAGTTTGTACCTTTTTTTTTTTTTTTTTATACCTGACAGGCAAATGACTCCACTCCACCTGATGTTAAGTGGAAAGTGGTATCCAAACGCGAAGGAACCTAAGACGGTACGCCGCAACGGAGGACGAAGAGGTGTAATGGGGTGACGGGGTAATCTCGGTGGGATACGGTAATTGAAAGAGAAAGCAATTGAGGGCAATTTATGTGGTTACGCAGAATTTTAAAGAGAAATAGAAAATCAAGGAATTTTCTCCGGTCGTCCAGGGACATCAATTTGAAATAACGTAATCTGTCAGCATATGAACATTGTAATTAATGAATGTGTTACTTTTGACGACGGGAGACTATACAGAAGGCAAACTGACTGTGTCAGTCAATGCATTGCATTCAGCAAACAATAATGACCTCTACAGTGCGTGAACGCCTGCCAATTCGCAAAAAGATTATTTGCTCCATGACCTTTATTAATTGTAATTTAGATACTGCTGTGTTTTTTATGACAGGTATCAAATAACGGGACGAACAAGCGGGCGCCTGGTGGTAGGCAACACGCAAAAGCTTTAAATCGCAAAGATTTGCCTCCACTGCCACTGTGCCCGTCACCCTGAAACATTAGTTCCCATGTGGCTGTAATTTCACCAGCCCCTTTAACATTCAGAGCCGGAACATAGTAATGCTCACATTACCGCTTGGCGACAGATAGATAAGGCAATACTTCCCTAGACTCCACAAGGAGCTTATTGCTACAAAAAAATGTGTATGTATGTGTGCTTTTGTTAATTTGTACTGTTGTGTGTACTTGTGGTAAGATTATTATCTTACCTACAAGTTAAACCTACTAACAAGTTATCTATATTCATTTATCATTATCATCTACAGGCTAACTTTACCCACTGCTGGGTATATGTCTCCTTTTGTTTGTGCTACCCACCTTGACCCCGCGCTAATCTCACCCTCTTACATAATGTCCTCTACAAATTATATACGACAACTGTTAAAATGCCACATTGAATATAAATAATATTGGACCAGACAATCTCAATCTAGGGAATTCCCTGTGCTGTGAGTACCAGAACATCGGAATTCACTCTAGTGTATTTCCCAGAACACCTAGAATAAGACCAATTTCGAAAAGTTCATTTTTTTTTTTTTTTTTTTTTTTTTTTTTTTTATTGTGACTCGGCAAAATGACTGCACCGCGCCTGATGGAAAGTGCGAATACAGTCCAGAGATGAGAGTAACGGATGGAAAACACAAATATCTTCACTCCGTCACTATCATTTTGCCGGTCTGGCCAAATGCTTCTTCACACTACGTTTGAAGGACCCGATGTTATAGAGGGGAGGGAATACATGCGCCGGGAGTTGGTTCCACAATTTGATGGTTCGGCATAAAAACGAATTGCCAAACTTTTTAGTGCGGGACGGTATTGAACTGACCGTCCAACTGTGGCAACGCAGTCCGGCACGGGTGGTCCGCTGATGGAAAGGAGAGGAAGGGACAAGGTTGAATAACTCTTCAGAGCACTCACCGTGGTACAGACGATAGAATACGCGTACATTTCCCAATTCGGTCCAACCGGGAATCGAACCTGGGGCCCACGACTTCGTCTGCGTAGAATATGTACTTCGAGTACCCTACTCTCCTACTTACTTGAGAAATGGTCCTCTATACAAACTTTCATACCCTACTTCAAGCCTTTTTAAGAATTATTTTTGTGTCCTATCCCTATCTCTATATAAAAATTCTTCAAATATTTTTCAGCGGTTAAGGCGTGAAAACGTACATTTATAATATTATATATTTTTTTATTTATTTTTTTACCCACACTCTTATAGCCCTGCACTAGGAAAACCATGTATCGCGGGTGCCAAGAACTCACACCTAGGCAACCACAAATTACATCCAAACTCACAAACAAAAAAGGAATCGAACCCGGGACCTCTGTGTGTCCAGCATGGTAACCGTTCGGCTACAGAGGCAGTTAAACATTTGGATTTAGCACGTTCATTCAAAAGTACTGCATATGTTTCTTTTCATATTCTGTAATTTCTGTAACTTTGCCAAACCAACTTCCGTTCAAAATTTATTGCCAACACGTTAAACTATTTTAAACCGCACACAAACTAACATTAATGACTTGACAGATGATTTTAGAACTATTAATCATTTATGTAAACCGCTTGTAATTCCAGTACCTGCAAGAAGTTTATTATAGTTTTGCTAGATACCTTTATGTAAATTCATGTGTAATGTAATGAAACGTAAACAAAATCATCGTTTGTCTACCGTAACTTTTCTATTTCTAGATTAAAGCTGAAAACTATCGAAACAAACCTTCCTGTCTGTAATTTTACGCATTGCTTACAATTTCTAGATTGGTAAGTATTTTCCTAAATAGCTTGTATTTTTTAAACGCCAGGACGAAGAAATTTAAACTTTGATCATATTTTGTACTGATTGCACAAGAAATTAATTATAATTAGACGGATTTTTGATCGCGTACCTTTTTTGTTGCTTATGCAGAATTTTCGGTAAAATCAAGGTCATAATCAAGGAACAACTGGGGGCCTGTAGAACTATCTACGGCATAAGGGCAGTTATCCAAAGCCGCAATTTTCTGTGTCCACGCATTAAACTTCACTTAATTATCAAAACAAAAATCTAAAAAAAAGAGAGTACAATATAGGTCGAAAGCTAACTGGAGAGCACAAAATTTTCCCAATAAACCCTTCGCACATGAAAAAAAAATCCGAAAGGTCTAAAACCTGACAACGGTGGCGTGTCCCGAATGCAGAGTCCAACAAAAAGTGTCATTTTTCTCAAAATTGAAACCGTATATCAATATTAGACTTTAGTTCACGTATAATAAATTAGATGACAATACTTTTAATCTGAATTTCACAATAAACAAGAAAACAGTTTCATCACATCCAAGATTGCTGCGTGTCCCAGGCTTACGCGGGAATTCGGTGGTAGTTATTAATTACGCTACACATCAGAAGTGAAGTATTTTAGAAGCTTCACTATTCGTTCGTATCATTCGTCCATCACGCCCCTGCTAGAGAGAACAAAGTGGATTGTTTGTTGCCGATTTTAGGAGGTTTTGCTGTAAATACGTAATTCGATGGATTTGGTCCAAGTTGATTTTTGAATTCGGTGAATACGATATTTCAAAAACTAAATGTTATGTTTGTATGCAATATTTTGTATACTATGTATTGTAACGACTAAAATATAATAACAATTTATTAGTTTTACAAGTATTGTCGTTTACGAGTAATAACAAAAAAAAATATTTTTTTTCTGAATCCCGTGGCCTTGTATTCGGTCGATTTCATGGCACCGGATTCAGAAAAGCTTCGACCGAATTCGGAAAAACTGTCATCGAAACTATATTTTCTTTGAAAAGCAGGATTTTTATACGTTTTTTCATATAAATGTTAAGTTAATATGATTAATTTTCACAATTTTTTATTACTATCTGCTTCCAACTGAAAATAAATAAAGAAAATCAAATCAGAAAACAAAAATCGGAAATCATTAGATGAAGGAACGTGCTAGAAAAGCAAAGATAAAAAGCGATCCGATTATATATAAAAGGTTTAAAGAAAAAGATAGACAGAGGTATGCGAAGAAAAAGCGAAAGGAAAGACTTTGAAGATCCATGAATGACCTCTACATGTACAAAAACTAATGAAGGATCACGCAAGTTTCCAAAAATTTATTGCTTTTGTAGCTACAGACTACATTCTATTTTTTTTTTTTAATAGAAGTACGGAAATACTTTGTGTGATTGAACAGCTGAACAGCCAAACTGAAAACTGAATTTATTTGATTTAATAGTTAGTTATTAGTAAATGATTATGTACATTATTGAATATTTTTATTGCCTTTTTTATTTATATAATCGCCATCAAATTAAATAAGTTGTACAATTTTAAAGAACAATTCACACCCTTGGAGTAATAAGACCACATACACAAAATGACTACTTTTCAAAATGGATATAATAAATGGATAATATATATATATGCACGAAGTTAATTGAAAAATGTTTATGCTTAAATAGGAGAATTATAAAATTTCACATATACATTATTTTTATGACTTTTATGTAATAAAAGCCCTTTTAACGTATCATCGCATATGGCTTTATTATACCAAGGGTATGCTCTGTACACCTGGTGAAAGTATAAAAGATGATTCGGCCGTTACCGATCTATCGTGTTTACATGTTACTTGTTTTTATTACCTGGATATTCAACACAAAAGGTAGGCGGTAAAAATTCGTCATAGTAATTATTTTATATGAAAGTAAAAGTAATGGTAGGTTTCTATTTTTTTTTTTTTGCCATCAAATGCACAATTTTAAAGAACTATTATTTCTTCACTTGTCACATCCGGCTCTCTTTATATCGACGTTATCGATGGAACACATGGTAGTTTCATTGTGATGTAGATATCTTTGATCCGAATCCAGTGTTTGGATAACAAGATCTTGTAAACTATTCAGCACTCACACTATAGTGTATTACTAAAGTTATTTCGACAAAAAGAAAGAACAGTACAATAATATAATGCATACATTATACGTCCATTTCTGAGCACGGATCCTGTTGATGATGACAACAGTGCGTGAAACCGTTCTTAAATATAGGGAGAAAAACATAAGTTTGAGATGATACTGTGGTTCAGATCTGTAACTAGTAAAATCGGTTTACGGTTTTCGTTTTAATTGTAAATTAGGTCTCTAATGAGTGTGCAGGCGATAATCCGCCACGCTGACTTAATGCGAGTGGGAGATTTCATACATTTAACAAGGGTTATGAACAGAGATGGGCAGTGGGTTAAAAGCCCAGATCAACCAGATCGAGGTATAAGCGAGCTTTTTCCCAAAGCACCAGATTTAATCAATTTCTGCCCAAATAATTGGCAGAAGCGGCGCATATGAAATTTGGTGTAATTCCGTACTTACTACAAATTTCGATGGAAACAATCTTTATTAAAAAAAAAGAGCCAACTCCTCACAATATCTACTTTGCAATCCTGTGGACTTCCTGTACAATCCAGTACTAAGGATGCACATTACGATTCGATCTTTACGAAAATCGATTCAAGAGCATACGGTCTAGCGATTTTAATGCGACTTTCAAGCGAACCAATTCAATAGAAAGGCTAATCGAATCATTTAGTTCAGCAATAAACATTTTGTAATAATATCGTTAAATTTAAACGAAACTCGATTCACAACAAGTATTTAGTAGTACATAGTTTTTGCCCCCGATTTTGGGCATTAAAGGGAATTAACCCGATTCAAACCGATTGACAAACCGCCGGGTTAAAACCCGGGTGCTTGCACATTTCTGGTTATGAACATTTTGGACATGCAAGCTTTCATCACGACGTTGTCCTTTACCGTTAGCTTGAGGTGTTGCTACTTCTTCTTCTTCTTATCGAGTCTAGGTATGCTACTAAACATTCATCATCATCATTATCAGCCTATCGCAGTCCACTGCTGAACATAAGCCTATCCCAATGTGCGCTATTTCGCCCGCTCTCTTCGCAGAACGTCACTCTATGTGGCTAGGGGCGTCAGGCTTCTTATACTACATTTGCCGAGCCGTGGTCTCCATTCAAGAACTTGTATCACCATCGGTTATCGGATCTTCGACAGATGTGGCCAGCCCAGTGCCACTACAACTTGCTTATTGAACATTTATAAATACACTTAACTAAGGAACTAAAGTTGTAGGTGCCATCATAAAGTTATACATGCCGCCACAGGGTCTCTAGGCGTTTTCCCACAGGATTACCACAAATATATGAATAATAATCGAATGATAAACTTCACACACATATAGTTTATCATTCGATATTCTGATTGATGATGATGTAAAGAAAGAAAATATTTTTTTTCCTTGAGTATAAATTTGAAAAAAGAATGACTTCTATTTTTTTTTATTTCGATTAAACGTACTGGTACGAGTATATGTGGCCAGTATTTCATTATGAACTAACGTTCATAATGAAATACTGGCCACATATACTTTATGTATGTTATATATGTGCTTGATGATGATAACTCATCAAAACTCTCTCATTCTCAGATCTCAGACCAGAATGGAAACGTAAGAAAAGATCGACCTTGGATTGGCTTTTTTAGCAGTAGAGCTCCTTGTGAAAGATTTCGTCCAAAGAAGTACTGCCACCTTACCTATTTCTGCCTCCAAACAGTAATGTCAGCATTAAAGCGTTCCGGTTTTGAAGGGTAAGGGTGGTGGTGAAATTACAGGCACATGGGACTTGTCAACTTAGGTCTCAGGGTGACGGGCATAGTGGCAGTGCCCCCACAGATCTTTGCAATTTAAAGCCCTGTGTGGTATTGTAGCTGTTATGGACAGGCGTGTAATTTACCATCAGGCATGACTTGTTCGTCCCATCACTTGATATTAAAAAAAAATCTCAACCAGACTGAGGATGGCCTTAAAAAACGCCATATCAAAGTAACAAAATCCTTAGCTTCTGCCTACTGAGTCAGGCATAACAGTGTACAGGTGATAAAAAAATCGAGAAACAGAGAAAGGAACATTACAAAGGCTACACCAGTAAATTATCTTATAGGTATATAATTCTCATAAACTTTTATATTTTAACACTGCAACCCAATACTTCACTCGCGATCTTCAAACGATTAAGATCACGTATAATATACAGCTAGATCATTAATCATCGTCATAGTTATCGTGAAGCGATCAATGAAATATCTCAAATCAAAAATAGCGCACGCGCTTCCTAAGATCTATGAAATTAGTTATGCGAGAGCGCCTGCAAAGACACGTTTACAATGTTTATAGCTTGAATCTTTTATAGTTTCTTTTATAGACTGTTTTAGGTAGATCTTGTAGTGTTTATGGCAGTCCATTGGAGTGTCCAGTTAGATTCGTCTTGTAGAAGAACGAAAGTGAAGGATTTGTGTTACTAAATCTAAAGTTCAGCCTTTGAAATTGAAACAGCAGGATATTGATTTTACTTCGATAATTAATTTCTACATTATATTCAATAAAATGTCTGTGTTCAAAAAAGTGTGTTGAAGATTAATTAATAATTAAAAAAATTATGTATTTTGATAACAGAAAGTGAAAATGCCAACAATTTGCTTATTAATGAATATGAGAAAGTTATTGTACCAAAATTAACATGAAGCGACGTGATAAAGATAATCAAATACGTGTCCGGTATAATGCCAATCAACATACTTTGGTAAGTTAAAAACACTTGTAAAGAAATAAAAAGTTTGGGATCCAGTATTTCCTCCGTTGAAAAATCCCAAACAGACATAAGACGGCAGTACAGATTAATATGTTTTAGTTTATCCTAATTTCCATTATTAATTGATAATAAATTTTACTTAATAAAAATTCATATTGTTAAAATAAAATAATTTGTAATACAGATGTAGCGTAAATTAGAATGTTCTTTGTAAAATTAAAAACAAGGTATTTAATTAATAACTTTTGTAACTATAGTGAAAAAAATAGGGTGGTTTGCATTAATTAATTAATTTATTTATTTATTTTGTGCAACTTACACTTACAGTTCTTTTAACAAAACATGTAAGTCATAGTCACAAAAAAGATTGGGTCGATCACCGGCCAAAGATAGGATGCAGAATTTGGACCACAGAGCTTTGGGCGGTGACCGCCTCCAAATAGTAACCAGCGGATGTTAGAAATTTTGATTCAATGTTGCTGAACACGTCAATATCATTTGTTTTGCTTAAGGATTCAATTCGGCTAATGCTTCAAAGAATGGTGTCCGTCTTAGTGTCACTGTGCGGGTTAAATGAATATTGAATAGAGGGTATTTACGCTGACGAAGGACGTAACGTGAGATTGGCGGGATAAAAAAAGGAATTTGAGCCAATAGAGGAGAGTTAATTATACATCCTCTTATTAGGTTAAAAATATATTTTAGAAACGCCAGTTTTCGCCTGATCTCAAGCGATCTGTACGATACCATGCCCAAAATAAAGGGTGCAGGGTACATATAAGGATAGTACCCATAATTAATATTAGACATAACTGGTTGATGACTACCACCTCAGTCAACCGTGACCATGGGACCTGTGTAGGTTTGTTTGAAATAACAAATATTTAAATCCGAAAAAATTGTTTCATTTCTTAAGAAATGAAAAATATAATAAAAAGGCCATGGCAGTTTGACTACCGCCTATCAAGCAAGGCCCTTCTGCAAATGTTCATGAAACCACTGGTCATTGCAATTCTGTTGAGGCTCCATTGGAATTATATTGCAATTATGATAATATTGACTCCACTTAACTCCATCTAGCGTAGGCTGTTCGTATTGTCGACGATCTCAAACTTGCAAAAGGTGTGGAGCCCCTTAGCCTATGCAGAGACGTTGGTTCTCTACGTGTGTTCTACCGTCTTTATAATGGGGAATGCTCTGAGGAACATTTCGAACTGATGCCACCGTCTCGTTTCTACCATCGCACTTCCCGCCAAAGGAGTAGGGTCACATCTTAGATGCCTGGCATTGTAAGACCACGCGGGTATCTCGTTCGTTCCTTCCTTCTTCGAACCTGCAAGATGTGGAATGATCTTCCACCTGAAGTATTTCCTTAGCGCTATGACATGGGGTTCTTTAAAAAGCGTGTTTACAGGGCTCTCAAAAGCTGGCAACGCATAGGCAGCTCATCTGATGTTGCAAATGTCCATAGGCTTCGATGACCACCTCCCATGAAGTGGCTCGTCTGCTCGTTTGCCTCTTTCTTTTCATAAAACAATAATTGTCACAGCATGGATGTGCTATATTTTACAAGTACACACAGATATTATAAGACGTTTAGAACGAACAAAAACCATTTGAACTAGTGTAGTGTCAGTGTATGATTAAACCATATATAAAAAGAACACATGATAAAAGTGTCTTCGCCTTAATAGATAATAAGAAAATTGCCAGTGGGTGAATTCTTAGTATAATTTGTTTATTTATTAGTTTAAGTGAAATGTAAATTACTTA
>NW_020655803.1:0-12315 GCF_003589595.1 Hyposmocoma kahamanoa | reverse complement strand
GTACGTCTGATGTCACATACGTACGTAAACACCGTAATGTTGACTCTAAAGTTTAACTTATTTTCTATTTGTCAAGTTTCTGTTACATATTGCATCTATACGAAATACGATCTTGTAGGCTTAGCGGTTTGCACTTTTTGAATAATATTTGTTCAATTTCCGTTTTATTCGGCAGTTGAAAAAGCGAGAATCAACTTTTATGTCGATTTTGAAATGAAAATTTTTTAAATTCTTTTGATGGTTAATTCGATATTGAATTTGAGTCAATTTAGAATGTGAACTATCTGTTGATTCTGGATTCGGTGTTCTAGGTATTTTCCCCTGAATTAATATCGTTACCCTGGTTCTTGTAGCAAAGGTATTTTATAATTCTGTTTGCAGATGGTGTCAGATTTTACCGCACGTTAAGACATCGTATTGATTTCTAACGACAATGTAGCTATATTAAGTTTATTGAAAATAAACATAAAGAAAAATACTTTGTGTTCGATCTTTGTATTAATAATTATAACAAACTAGTGAAATAATTTCACAAAAAATAAATTTATGCCATGGCAATAAAACATCGTGATATTCAATAATCTTAATATGACAATTATTAAAGCAACATCTTCAGTTAATCGCTGGTATCTGTCAAGGTATCTTAATGGTTGAGTGAAAAAAAAAACTTTCATAATATATTTCTCACAGATGACGCTGTGACAAACAGTCGTTAAAAAACAAAAAACAAAAATCTGCAATAAGCATATAGAGAAATTCGTAAGGTCGGTTTGTTCCTTAGCTCGTTTGGAGGCGTCAGCCACAGTATGGCGAAATCGCTGTTTCGAATCTATCCGAAGCAAAAGGTTTTTTCTTTGTGTTCGAACTTTATATTAATAATTATAATGTCGCTAGCTCAATGACTATACAAAATATCACAAAATTGCCTATCCTACATAGACAAACTGCCTCTGTGGAAGATCGGTTACCATGCTGGACTGTCACACAGAGGTTCCGTGTCGGGAGATATATTTGTATGGCTTACACTCATAACAATTATCACAAAACAATAAGCAATAGGCAAATGGAGCATACGCAACAAACGATATGAAGCCGCTTTTCATTTATTGTGTGTGTGACAACTAGGAGGGGCGCTGTAGGGACATGCGCATTTGTGTGCGTGTAAGAAAGAGCGCGTTCCCTCTATGTCGTCACGTTTTATTATCGTTGGACGACTGTCGTGTCTAGCCTGTTCCCATGTCACGACTATCTGTCGTGGATGATTTTTTATCGTTGAACGACTGTGTTGACTAGCTGTTCCCACTAGATCGAGACGACAATAATAGGAGCTGCGACAACCTGTCGTCACGTTTTTATCGTGACGTTTTTTTATCGTCTGACGACTGTCATTCTAGCTGTTCCCACTGTGACGACAGTTTGTCGTTGTAAAGATAAAAAATCGTGAATGACAGTTAATCGTGTCGTGTCACATGTGAACAACTTTATTTAAATATACAAGTCACGACACTGTAAGCTGCACGACAATCTGACGTCACGACATAGTGGGAACGCGCCCTCAGATTACCAGATGCTGCGAAAAAACACCCACATGTTTTATTGACGCTTTCTATAATACTAATGTTACAAACTGGAAATGTTATTATGCAATATGATACTTAAGTGGTATTAGGATATCAAACAAATTATATGTATGTAATACATGTTAATATTTACTTATCGAATTCTTAGGTTTTCGCGATTGCTACACATAGGAAATGAAACTATTTTTCCGGATTTAAATCGCGTATATTTGTTTTTTCAAATAAAACAAAGTTTCGGGTCCTTCACAGGTACCATGGTCATAGTTGACTGACGGTTGAGTTTTATTTCCTATTAATATTTAATTGCTATTTTATTAAGATATTTTAAAATTGAAAAACTTTTATTATTAAAAATATTTATTACAATCACAGTTACGTTATTTTGTACACGTTTTTTATAATACTATCGTTTCGCGTCTATACATTGAGCACTCGTTTCTGATTTTGATATGTAGCACAATCGAACTATCAAATACTAATCTATTTTTTTTTTTATTAAATTAACCTTGTAATCAATTCCATGGCATTGACTATCGTCTTCTAATTAGACGAAAATTGTTTGGTTCCCAGTGAAACTTTTTAGAACCTGTGAAGTTATATATAAATACATTACAATATTTTTTTTATTTTATTGACATGTTTTCTTTCAAAATCACTCTGCTTATGACATGTGCACACAACAATGAAAGTTCTCTATATCTGTAGGGCTACATTTTCTTTCTTAGACATTGCTTTGAGAGTAATTTAGGTAAATCTGAGTTACCTAAAAAACAATTTTGGACTGCTGTAAATGGACCAGCCTGTACGTATATGCATTTTTTAAATTATATATAAATTATTCGATGTTCCTATCACTCATGCATATTTACCTAATTTAAGGGAACTCATTTCAATATAAACTGGCAACACATACGAATTTATGTTGAGGTTTTGTGTTCCGAATGAATCTCAAAAAATATTGGGTAAATAAATTACAAAACAGTTAAATAATCAATAGTTCCCAGTGAAAAGATATATCATCTTTTTTTTTATTGTTGGGAACAACTTTTACAATGTATAAAGAGACAAAATGGCATTTTCACACATAAAATAACTAATTACTCGTGACGTCCAACGTTGCAACGCCGTGCTTAGTATTGCTTAGTATTGACGCGAGTTTGTATTCGCTTTTTAATTTGTATTTAAGTTTGCCTCTTATCCAGCAGGCAGCAAATCCTTTTGGTCCCTGGCCAAAGCGATCGAATCTAACTTTTGTCGCCCATTTTTGCCACCTCTGCTGAAGCCGGATGGCTCACTGGCTCACACTGCGGAAGAGAAGGTGAATCTTTTTGCCTCACTCTTTGCATAGAGTTCGCGTCTGGATGATCCAGGGAACCTACCACCTAGCTTACCGCAGGCTGACTGTATTATGGTGCCAGTTCGCATACGTCAAAAAGAGGTACTTAGAACTCTGCGGAATCTAGACGTGAATAAAGCTAGCGGGCCAGATGGAATTTCAGCAATAGTCCTGCGTAACTGTGCGCCTGAGTTGTCTCTTGTTCTCACACGCCTGTACGACGGTACTCACTTGAGACTGGTGTGGTTCCCAGGTCGTGGAAGCTTGCAAACGTGCAACCTATGCCAAAAAAGGGAAGCAGAGCTGACCCTGTCAATTATAGACATATCTCAGTTACTTCCATACTCTGCAAGACTACTCTCTACTGACTCCTGTCATACCTTGAAGACAACGACCTCCTCAGTGATCGCCAGTAGGGATTCCGACGAGGGCGATCTACTGGGGATCTTCTTGGGTATGCCTGTCACATATAGAGCGAGGCTATAGAAAAGCAAGGCAAAGCACTTGCACTGTCTTTGGACATTTCTAAAGCTTTTGACAGGGTCTGGCATGCAAGCCTATTAAGTAAGCCTCCCTCTTATGGGCTTCCCACTGACCTTTGCAATTCGATGTCGGATTTCTTGAGCGAGCGTTCGATTCGAGTGGTCTTAGAAGGCTACTCTTCCGAACATATGGCGATTGATGCCGGAGTTCCTCAGAGTTCCGTACTGTCTGCAACTCTCTTTCTGCTGCATATCAATGATTTGTTAATTCCAGGTACCTTTGCGTATGCTGATGACAGCACAGTTGTAGATAGGTACTTGACATGGAGAGGAAATACAGTCTTGTGGAGAGTCCATGGTTAGCCGTTTGGATTTGACGCTCGAGGCAGTTTCCGATTGGGGCGATGCCAATCCGGTCAAATTTAACTCTACCAAAATGCAGGCGTGTCTATTCTTTACAAAACGGAGTCCCTTTGAGCTGACTCCGTTTTTTCGTGATATATCCATACCGATAGCCAACTGTCTCCAGCTACTTGGAATGGACCTGTCGTCCAATTTGAACTTCGGCAGATACATAGAATCCATGGCCAAAAATGCAGCAAAGAAGCTTGGCATCCTTTCCAGGGTGAGGCGTTACTTTACACCAGGACAGGTGCTTCAGCTTACCAAGCGCAAGTCCGGTCATGCTTGAAGTACTGCTGCCACCTTTGAGACGCCTCTGCTACATACCAACTGGCCACTTTGGATTCAATTGACAACCGTGCCAAAAGGCTTATAGGTGACTCGGAATTAGTGGAGGCGAAGCTGCAGAGCCTTGAACACCGCCGTAAAGTTGCCTGCTTATATATGAATTACACGATTTAATTCCGCCTTCCCCTTTCCATCACCGGGTGACTAGGCGTAGGCTTGGGTTCCACCCCTATGTTGTGGATATTCCAAGGATTCGCACGAAGCGTTTTGCTTCCACATTTATATGGCGAACGGCTGTGGAGTGGAATTCCCTGCAGACTTTTTCCCTGAACGTTATAACTTGCGCCTTTTCAAGGCGAGTGCATGCTCCATTGTCGACCTCATCGTCACTTTCCATCAGGTGAGATGGAGGTCAAATGCACACGTATATTTTATGTAAAAAAAAATTTGCTTTGGTGGCTTCACTTTCGTGTAAGGCGCGCTCCATCTGCTTATTGTTTTGTAATCTAAGGGCCTACATTTATATCTCTCATTAGTTTTTGTAATTAATATTATTATATTACCCGATACGTCAATGGATATCGCAAAATCGTATTATAATGTCCAATATATTTAATTATATTATTATATATTAATATAACCATTAAGCCACTTTCGTGTGTTATAAATAAGTTATTCACTGTGATGTGTGGGCGAAAATTATACACATACGAAAGTTACATATACGTTTTGTTTTGATCGTCAGTGTTAAAATTATAATTGTTAAAGAGCTGTCAAGTCAATTATCATTGAAACAACTGACGTATCGTAAGATCTTATGTTATTTCTGTATCAAAATATTAATCAAAGGTCGAATCTATGTCAACATTTTGCTAAATCCTAAGAAAACGGAACCCTAATAGAGAAAATTATACAGGGTGCTAGCAAATTAGTTACGGAATATTTTTAGACCCAATTAGTGACCTTCAAATAAACGCTTTGAAGGTTAGATAATCGGAATAAGTCTGTATTAAACTTTCGAGAAACTTAACAGATCCCGTTAATAATAATACTACCTGGTGATTGAAACATCTTCTATGTTATCTTCTGAACTCTTATAAGTATCACTGGCCACTTCCAGAAAATTACTTTTCTGTAAGGGAAAGTACAATTTCAAAATTGCATAAAACGAGTTTTTGATTTGTATTTTGAATTGATCCACCTACTGCAACTTAAGACTAAAGTAATTTTTTTCATATTTGTAAGTACTCTGAATATAACGAAAACTAACAAGTCATCTAAATCATTGCTTATGTTTCGAAGATATTTTTCATACAGTTGCAACGTGCTTCTTAAGACTTCCTTTCACTTCGAACTCCGGATGTCCACAAGTAAACTGCAACTGTGGAAGCTCGCACATCGGTCGGATTCATCAGGCCATCATCGTAACTAGTAATTTTGTATCATTTATTTGTAGTAACAAGCATAGAAGTTATTGGCGAGTGGACTGTATTAATGTATGCACTATCATACAAACCTTATATGCAGATTAAAACACGTTCAATTTGAAAAATTTAATATGAAACCGAACAAGGCAGCGCAGAGAAAGATTAGTTCGAACAGTGAAAACAACCCTAAGATCCTGCCTCAAGAAGATGAACTTCGACGCTCTTACTGGAGGCGGAAGTAATAGTCAACTCCAGGCCGCTCACGTACATTTCTTCTTCACCTGATGCACCACGAGCTTTGACGCCCTTTCATTTCATACTGGGGACCTGATCGGTCGTCACATGGACCTGCTCGCTTACGGAAGCGGATCTGTTGCGGAGATGTGATTGCCGAAGACTACGTCTTGCTGACCATTTTTGGGCACGCTGGCTGCGTGAGTACCTGCCAACTCTTCGACCAAGAGGACCGGCCAACGACGTACCCACATTAGGCGAGGGTGATGTGGTGCTCATCGCTGATGCCAATCTCCCTCGTGGTCTTTGGCCCCTAGGCAGGGTCGTAAGGACCTACCGAGGCCCTGACGGAGTGGTCGACGTTCGCACTAAAGGCGGAACGCTGCGCCGATCAGTCCGTAAGTTGATTTTAGTGGAGGCTGAGGCTCAGCCGGTCGCCACAGTCTATTAATGTTCCACTGGGGATCCGGTATGTTGCCGACCAGCTGTCTGAACGCAGCCTCCTTCGTTTTTGTACTTCTTACATTCGATTTATAACATACTTTTTGACTATTTTTGTTTAGCAAAATTTTGGCAGTTGCGTCCGCTGCGCGTCTTGTTCGGTTTCGTATTCAATTTTCCAAATTAAAAGTGTTTTAATCTGCATATAACGTGTTTCCATCATAGTGCATACATTTATACAGTCCACTCGCCAATAAAAGTTAACAGCAACAAAATAGGTGTAAGTTCAGAGTGTGCCATAAGTCATACCGTGGCAAAAAACGTGACACTCGTCACAATCGTTTAGTCAATAAATACGAAACACCTAAAACCTGTAGTTCCGTACTGACTAAGTGCTTATCCCCTGCTTTATACTGGAGATTTCCTTAAGCATCTTGACAAATCCCTATCTGAAATACCTTAACAACAAAAGCTATTTGCATCGCTATGCAAGGATAAACTCTATTAAAAGAACAGAGCTGTAGTCGTGTAGTGTTTGCTGGAACACAGTGAATGCGAGTGCTATTTGAATAGTGTTTGTCTAACAAACGAACAAGATGTGTATGTGGGAGGTTACTATTGTTATTTGCAAAGCTTTGTTAGGTTTATATTATGGCTAGAGTGACAGACTAACAACTACATTGACTTACAAATAAATGGACGACGGGTCTAATACAAAAACCACGAAAAAAATGTCCCAAGTCAACCTATTTAAACGTAGTGACATGTAAAGGAATATAAAAAGGCTAAAACGTTGAATTTAAATTGTAATGTCATCGCAGTACTGTCTAATTTTGCTTGCTTCGCTGTCAGTCGAACAAACGAAGACTAAAGCGTGAATGACGCTCTGTATATGATTTTAACGCCCTATAAGTTCGGACACTTTTTAGCGCGGACCCGACGTCCATATAATTGTAAGTCAATGAACAATTAGGAATAAATTTTCAGGTCAACCTTTGTTCTGTGGGTGGTTGTACTTTTAATAAACAATGAAATTTGGTAAAGAATAATTTTATATTGAAAGCAAATTTTGTTTATCGTGATTATTTTTTTAAATAATTATTTAGTAACAGTAGAGCTCCTTACGAGAGAGTTCATCCAGGGAAGTACTGCTAACTTACCGATTTCTGCTGCCAAGCAGTAATGTGAGCATTACTGCGTTCTGGTTTTTGAAGAGCAAGGGTGCTGGTGAAATTACAGGCACATAGGCTTGACTTGACAGGCTTGTCAACTTATATCTTAGGGTGATGGGAGCAGTGGCAGCGGTGTCAGACTTTTGCAATTTAAAGCTCAAAGTAGCTTTGTGACTGCTATGTACAAGCGTGTCGCTTACTACCAGACACACGAATTATTCGTCACGTCACTTGCTATAATAAAAAAGTCTATTATTTAGCGATGAGCGTGGCATATAGCACCGTGTGTATTACATGCATATTATTACGGTAAAAAAATGTGATTGTGAAATGTAATACTTTTTCCCGCTGCGTCAATACTTATATATACAATACTTAATCATATTGTAATTGATTTCGTTAAGATTTATTTGAAAAGCGTCATTTCTTTTAGCGTACTATACGCAATCAAAGCCTGGTAAGAGTTTACTTACGAATCCATTAATTAATTAATTAAATTTGGGTTAAAAAGAAAAGAAGATTTCCCAATCCTATCGGGACTCAGGATTTAGTTCTGCCGACTTTACTACAACCATTAACCTTGCCAATCGTGACGATTATAATAAATCCACTTATTTGGAGAGGGTATTTTCCCGTAGTGGCCTTAAAGGCTAATAGGGATTAATGTACTATAGTAGAGGAAATAATGGAACATCTAATTCTAAGTTTTTTTTTTGGTATAGTGTGCAACAGTTCCAGTGAGGAAGTCCAAGTCAGAAAAACCCTTTTTTATGATACCCAGTGCTGCGACGAACAAGTCACGTGTCTGGTGATAAGCAACACGCCTATATAAAACAGTTGCAGTGTCACCCAGTACTTTAAATCGCTAGGATGTGAGGGACATTGCGTCTGTCACCCTGAGACATAAGTTAACAAGTCCTATTTCACCAGAACCCATACTCTTCATAACCGGAACACAATAATGCTTACATTAATGCTTGGCGGTGGAAAGGTGGACAGTATTTCCCTGGACAAACGAAACGCACGCCTTTTTCGCTCTTGTCTCATGTAGGACATGAACCTCTTTGGGACCGGCTTTATATGATTCCGTTCCATAAGTGTGGTGACTCCCTTATACACTGTCAAAATTAGTAAAGAATATTGTACCTTACACCAGTGACGTAGCCTTCAAGTTTCTGTTTTGTTTTGAAATGACGTATTTTATATCTTGATGTGTGTTTGAATGTACTTTAAAGTTCATTTATAATTTGTGTAATGTTTTAGAATGAAAACAGACCGGAAGTAACTTAAAAAGATTTGTTTCATAAATTGGCCCAAATCGGGAATCGAACCCGAAATCTCATCATCAAGCGCCCATAGCTCTAACCGCTGTGCTACTGGAGAGCATAGGCACACACACACACCCATGTTTTATTAAATATCATGAAGTTTCTACTACAACGATATTCATTTTTTTTAAATACACCACTAGTTCGTTATCAAATTCAAATTCAAATTCAAATTCAAAATAATCTTTATTTCATAGGTAAGCATTATTACACTTGAAATCGTCACAATATCAAACTCTACCGCTCATTCGTAAGGCAGATTCCCCTGAGAAGAATGAGCAAGAAACTCTAGGGGTTGCTCTTTGTAAATAACATTTACAATATTTTTTATTATTATTTGAAACATCAGAGATCGAGACTACCTCCATGAGCTAAACGGGTTACTACCACGGATTTTTGTCATCCAAGTACGCAGAAGTTGTACCTTTAGTATAAAGTTTTTGTTTCACTATAGTTTTAAACCTCGTGTAAGGCAAATTTTGTATATCAACCGGAATCTTGTTATAGAAGCGTATACATTGCCCCTTAAATGATTTTTTGACTTTGTGAAGACGCCTATCAAGAAAAGCTAGTTTATTTCTATTCCTCGTATTAATGTTATGTCTGTCACTATTTTTCATAAATAAATTACTATTCCTTTTAACATAAATTACATTCTCATAAATGTACTGTGAGGCTAGTGTAAGAATGTTAATTTCCTTAAACTTATCTCTCAAAGATACTTTGGGGCCCAGATTGTAAATTGCCCTAACTGCACGTTTCTGCAGGACAAAGATTCTGTTGATATCGGCGGCATTACCCCAAAGCAAAATGCCGTATGTCATTAGACTGTGAAAGTAGCTGAAGTCAACCAATCTAGCGGTTTCGACGTCTGAAAGTTTCCTTATTTTTTTAATCGCGTACACTGCAGAGCCGAGCCGTTTTGATAACTTACTTATATGGGGACCCCATTGCAATTTAGCATCTAACGTTATACCTAGAAATACAACTGTATCCACAAGATTCAATTTTTCGTTTCTAACTACAATGTTTGTAACCGTCTCTCTAACATTGGGTAATGTAAATTTCACACAATTTGTTTTTTTCTCATTAAGAAGTAGGTTATTAACAGCAAACCAATCAACTACTCTAGATATAGCATTGTTCACATCGTCGTAGGAACATTAGTGCCTTTTAACTTTAAATAATAAGGAAGTATCATCAGCAAACAATACTATATCATGTTTTACACCCTTCATAAGGCTAGGTAAGTCGTTAATATAAACTAAAAACAAAAATGGGCCTAGAATTGAACCTTGAGGGACACCCATGCTAATTGCAGATCCTGACGATCTCGTACCGTTAACATCGACCCTCTGTACCCTACCACGCAAATACGATTTAAGAAGGTCGAGATCACGTCCCGCCACACCATAATGGCGAAGTTTCCTGACCAGTGTATCATGGTGCACACAATCAAAAGCTTTGGAAAGGTCACAGAATACACCAATAGCATCATGTGAGACTTCCTATGCATCAAATATATGATTAATCAACTCAACACCAGCGTCGGTTGTAGAGCGACCCCGAGTGAAACCAAATTGTTTATGAGACATTAAGTTATTACTATAAAAATGTGCACACATCGGATTTAGAATAATTTTTTCAAATATTTTACTGAGAGTTGGTAGTATTGATATAGGTCTGAAATTGGTGGGGTCAGAAATACTACCAGATTTGAAAAGTGGAATAACTTTACTTTGCTTCATGAGGTCAGGAAAGACACCATCATCAACACATTTATTAAAGACACAGGCTAAATAAGGCGCAATACAATCAACTATAGAACTAATTACTCTTACTGAAAGACCATCAAGATCAGCAGTATTTTTTATGTTTATAGACTTAAAGTCTTTAACAATATCGTTTGGAAATACATGACGGAACCTTAAATTAGTGATACTAACTGCATTATTTTTTTAGTAAGGATTCAGCGGCGGTGGGAGATGAATTTAACGACTTAGTAGTCAAAATTGGAATGTCAGTAAAATTCATTATAGATACAAAGATCGTACAACACAAACATAAATTCTTCGATCCGATTATACTCGAACCATCGTCTGTTGCCACACCGGGGCCACCGTTCCTATCAAGCTACTTTTACGAATCCAGTGAGAACGAAATAAATAAATAATGAATTAATTACCTTTTTTATATAATACCAAGTGACGGGACGATCAAGTCGTGGGCCTGGTGATAAGCGACACACAACAGTTGCAGTGCCACTCAGAGCTTTAAAATTCAAAGATTGGCCTAAGACATAAGTTGACAAGTCCCATGTCCCAGAAATAGGTAAGTTGGCTGTACTCTCCTGGACGACCTACTTCACAAGGTGCTCCGTTGCTATTAAAACCTAATACAAAATATGATTTCAGCCTTTTTCTGTCTGTGTAAAGCGAAATCCATTGTTTTTAATAAGTACATAAATAACTAAATTCAAAAGTACAGTATCGACACATCACAGTCCAGTGGTCTATGCGAAGAAAATATACATGCAGCGGAAGTGTAATTTGACAATATGCTAAACAAAAGCTTCCGGTAAGGTACTGGATTACAAGTGATGAATGAATGCTGCCCGTTTGCTATTAGTTCTATTAATCTAGGTTTTATGTATAGCGACTGAATCTTCCCTGGGTAAGATAGGACAATGGATAGACATGACGGAGGTCAACACCAAATTTTTAAGTAAAAAGGCTGCAAAAGAAATACCCCGTATTTTATCTTTTTAGATATCGGAAGAGGAAACGTTATCAGCCTCCAGGGCGAAAAAGCTCGGCCTTCTGTGAATTTATCTTACGTTTGGCTGTATTAGAACTTATTTTACCTTTATGTACAAAATTCACTCGAAGAAGTACTACCACCATATCATATTCTGCCGCCAAAGGGTAATGTGAGCATTACTGTGCCCAGGGTTCGAAGGATGTTGATGAAGGTACAGGCACATAGGACTCATCAATTTGTTTGGTGGTGACGGATGCAGTGATTGTACATCTACGGTCTTTGTTATTGAAAGCTCTGACTGGCATTGCAACTGCAGGCGTGTCACTTACCACGAAAATCAGGATTTGATCGTTCTGTCACTTGATATTATTAAAAAAAGTCTTTTTCAACTTTATGTCGAATTTCGGTGATGGACACAGTGGCAGTGCTCCTCAGTTGTTTCTGATTAAGGTGACACTACAACTGTTATGTGTTTGCCACTAGGTGCACAACTTAGTCGTTTTGACTCCTGACAATCATAAAAATAATGTCCAAGAAGGTTCACAATTCTTGGGAAACGTGTGATGTTGAGACAGAGCACATCACCCGTTTAAGATTAGATAATAGTTACATCTATCATTATTTTAATCACAGAAAAATAAATACAGTAGATTGCTTTGTTTACGTAACACGTGTGCCAACAGTTCGCGGAGTTCCGCAAACTTGAGCTTACTCATCTCACGCAAAACCTCGAAAAATGCATTATTTCGTTATTTTGGAATACAAAACTCTTATTTTATTTACTTCAATTTTCTGTTTATATGAATTCGTCGTCGTTTAGCTATTAACCGCTAGATGGCAGCACATTGATTAAAATGTCAATGTA
>NW_020655802.1:0-17916 GCF_003589595.1 Hyposmocoma kahamanoa | reverse complement strand
TACAGAGTACTAAAAAAACCGACCTCAAAAGTACATGGTTTACAATTACGTCTATTTGCTAAGTTTTATTGAAATATCCCCTAGTTCGCCACTATACAGGATTTGACACTCTCACTACTCAAAGTATATTGAGAGAAAAACGCCTTGAATTGGAGAAATAGCAAACTCAACCATTAAAATAATTGCTCCTAAATTAAAGTTAGGCGCTATTTATAAAAATGAATGCGTGAAAAGCCACCTTTAGAGGTGGGTGATTTTCTTCAAAATGAAATGGGACCACTATGGAAGTACCCCCTTTCCAACAAAAAAAGAATCATGAAAATCGATTCACAAATACCGGAGTTATCGCGTAACATACATTGAAAAAAAAAAAAAGAATATACAGTCGAATTGAGAACCTCCTCCTTTTTTGAAGTCGGTTAAAAACAGTATTTAGCAACATAAAATAATGTTCCGTCGTTTTGTTATTTAGTAAAAGGTATGAGTAATTCCGGTTGCGTGCTCTATGTCACCCCAATGACAACATGCGCCCTCATCGACAAGGTGTCACGGAAAACTTAGGAAATAGCACAACATATAATTTGTAAATGACATAATATTTATTAGTAAAGCGGAACCCCATCAGGCCAAATGAACGTGTTCACCTACGGAACTCCCCAACTCGTTCCGGAAACGGTGCAATCAGGCTGAAAGTGCGATTAGATTTTAGCCGACGTAAAAAAAGGGAGGTTCCCCCTTTCTCTCGAATGTATACTGAATTGAATAGGAATTTTACCGTTACCATCACACCACTCATTATCAAAACAAGTTTATTTGACAAGAAATACAATACATTAATAAATAGACACATGTCAAATGTATCTATGACTCAGCTACAGAGGACTGCGAACATCGAGTATATAACCAGGAATAGAGACGAAATGCCATTTAGTTTGTTTGAAAACTATACCGTCAAATCATTACGGTGACAACTGTGCACTGATTGGCCAGCCCTAATTCGACTTCAAAACTTCAAATCGACCAGTTTGAGCTTCGCTGTAATGGACGAAAAATCAAAAATTACATGTTTAATATTTAATTACCGCTGAAAAGTGATTCCGTTTGTTTTGTAATTAGATGTTTTGCTGTTTTTCCCACACCACCGAAGAGAACAGCACGCCATTGTTAGAGATATTATCTTAATTACAATATTATTATTAATTAACCCATTATGTCTCACTGCTGGGCAAAGGCCTTATTACAATAAATACAGAATATTTTTTGGACTACACGGAGACACACACAGCTCAGTTGTTGGTGATGTACTATTTCAGTTTTCTAATTTGTGATTTCAGTGCTTACTAGACTTGATATTTAGAATAGAGTGTCATAAGGCCCATTTGCCTGATGACTTGCCAGGGATGGATGGCCCATATTTCGACTCTATTTCTGGTTATATACTCGATGATTGCAAAGCACATGGCTCTGGCTGATATTCTTATTTGTAATTTTTTGTAGGTACTTTACTACCTTTTTTAACTAAATTCTTGTTGCCGTAAGCCGCATTGTTATTCGGCTAATCGTACCTGCTTTGTTTCCCACGAGACAGGCGTAGCCTAGTGTAGGCATCATAGTTCAAATATGTAATTGTTAATTGTAAGTTACGGTAAATACATTTTTATTATTATTATATCTATTTTAGACTATCGCCTCTCCCAAGGCCTAAGAGATTAATTTTGAGTTTTTAAATGGAAGACGCGGTATTTCCTGGCAATGGCACAGTCCGAAGAACCGGCGAACAATACGTGCATATCGAGCAGGACCGCCTTCTGCATTTGTACTGGAAGCGGCACGCCACAGAAATCTGACCGGGTCAAGCTGTTAGATAGGTTGACTGGAATTAACGCATTTGAGGACAAAACAATTGGGATTATTTAAGTGTAGGCCACATACTACATGTCGGTAATCTCGTGCGTCAGGTCGAGATACTTCCGGCGTTTCTCGGTTTCGGTTTTCTTGAGACCCGCGTCGTGCGGGACGGCAACGTCCACAAGAAATAGTAGGGTAGAGGGTACCATTATTATTATTACATTCTGCTTTAGCACTTAACAGCTAAGAACATGGAGCTCTTGGGTTTTCGCGATTGTAACGCATATTTAATGAAAATATTTTTCAACTTTGATGCGTTGGAACGGTACGCGACGAATTAGGGGTCAGGAGACAAAGCGGAGAAGGCTGCTGTGGTGCGTAGGTAAGCGGCGTTACGTTGCGACAGAGTACGCTCGTGTGGCACTCAGTGCGAATGAAATCGATTTGTATGCCATACTTCGCAAAAAGACTGCGTCAGCAGTACATCGCATGCGGGGGAGCGCCAACAGTCTCCTTAGGTTGATTACCGACCGCATTGACACGGTAATTTCCAGTCGACATATCGAGTTACACATTCGAAAAAGTGTACCTCTATAGATCGGATTTATGCATTTTATCTTTGCTATTTCTTACTAACATAGGTATTAAGTTGTGAAACTAACCAGCTAAGGACTTAATTTGTCTGAAAATAAATAAATTTTATTTTAATTTATTTATTTTAGTGCGTTGGAATATAGCATTGCAATAGCGCAACGCACCGGCAACGCCCGTGTGGTGTCGCTCTCAATCTCATATGTTGGTTTTTTTCGTACAAACCAAAAATTTTGTAAAAAAAAGTAATGACTTCGATTAAACGTTCTGTGACTAGAAGTGGTTCCCATGAACACTAACCACAATTCAACCTATTTTTAGCGCTCGTCTAAGTATGTCCATGAGTTGTATATATTTACACGATTCCAACATAAAAAATCAAAGACCAACGCTAATTTTTATATAAATACACCTGACACTTAGAACATAAAAACAAATTTATTTCAAATGTAAAATGTAATGGTACCGATTTCACAAAAGGCTTTTAGTGCGATGATGGCATGTCACCGACATCATTAATATCTATGTGAACGTATTTGTAGTAAATTATATTCTACGCCGATACTTATCGCTAAAAAGCTTTGGCAGTTCGTTGAAGTCTAGCGACAGAACGTTCGCAGCTACTTCCACAAAAGAATAAGCTTGCAAATTGTGTCCCGGCCGCTCCAGCCATTACGACGCTAGATATCGGTGTGAACGCACGTGTGACACGTGTACTTTAATTAATAATAATAACGCACACACTCAACATAGCCCCGCACTAGAGAAACCCCATGTCGCGGGTGCCATGGACACACACATAGACAACCACAAATTACATCCAAACTCACGAGAGATACAATTATTTCTCCCGGCCCGGGAATCGAACCTGGTACCTCTGCATGGTAACCGTTCGGCCACGAAGGCTATTAACGTTATTTTATAGAGCTACAGGGATAGCAAAGTAGGGTAGACGTTACATTAAACAGAGGTAAACATTGCTAACCTCTTGGGCACCATGACCCATGGTATGATCAAGGACCTTATCTAGTTAAAAAAAATTCATTCTATTTTTAAACGTCTTCAAAAAGGAGGAGGTTCTAAATTCGATTTTTTCATGCCATGTTACGCCATTACTACTATTTCTGAACCGATTTCGATGATACTTTTTTGTTGTACCTCAGTAGTGCTATGTAATATTGAGTGACGATGACGGGACGAACAAGTAGTGCGCCTGATGGTAAGCTACCCAACTGTCCATAACACTTGCAATGCCACTCTGAGCTTCACATCGTAAAGATCCGAGGGGCACTGTCACTTCACCCGTCACCCTGAGACATAAGTTGACAAGTCCCATGTGCCTGTAATTTCACCAGCACCCTTACCCGTCAAAACAGGAACACAGTAATGCTGACATTACTGCTTGGCGGCAGAATTAAATAAGGTGGCAGTACCACCCTGAACGAACTCGTTCACAAGGAGTTCTGCTGCTACTAGAAAAAATATTCTACCTTCAAAGGTAACAAATTAGAAAATGAATCCGGTTTGTTGAATTTATTAAAAGGTTTTAATAAAACTTGGCAGATAGATGTAATTCGAATGAAAATAAAAGGTTATGGTGACCTACAGCTGATGCGAAGATGGAAATGGTAGACAGATGAGAGAAACTCCTGAACACTGTACAACAGCTACTTTGTGTTTGGGCTCGTATGATTCGTTCTGACGGGACTGTGTGTCGATGAACTCGCGTTAACGAACACAGCGAAAGCGAAAAAGCAAAGTTCTGAAGTAAGTATTTTGTTATAAAAAAGTTATATCACAATATTTTTTTCTATAGCGAGGCATTTTATCTTCAGGGCATGTATAAAACAAAGCATTATAATTTTCAAATATTTATTATATGCTATTAGGAATATTAATAATGCGTATTAATTTTTATTTTTTATTGAATTGATATTCTCAACCAGTTTATTATAATTATTAATACAAAGATCCAAAACACTAAGAAATATTACTTCGATCCGGTCGAATTCAAACCTACTAGCAAACCGTGCTAGACGCTATGCCAACTAAGCAACGGAACGAACTAGCGGACCTCACGAATATTTCTACGTGCTTGTTGTCGGATCTTTGTATTTGGTACTCAACGACTTTTTAGCCGTAGCGCCATCTATGAGAAATCTATGAAAGTATTTCGTGTGTATTATTTATTTTTATTACAAAATCACAATTCTGATACCTTCATTAAATGTATTACAACACAGTTTCTAGGACGATGATCTACTCAGACGTTAATATGGATCCATGGCGTGGAACCCATTTAGCCAGGTAGTGCCCAAAATGCTGGCTTTTCACAATTTCTAGTACATAACGGCTATAAAGTGGAATTCAAGTTTTTCCCTCTACAGTTAAAGTTATCAAAGTGAGTAGCACTGTATCAGCTGTCAATAATACGTTTGAAGTTGATGAGTTAGAGAAAAAAAAACCATATTAATAACGCAGAGAGTCTATGCAATACAGAGAAAATTAGCCACGAGAAAAAAAGTTTGGCGACCTCTGTTCTCCGCTTACATGTGTCTATATTTACAAACTTCTAATAGTTTCATTACGTGACTCACAAGTGCACATGTATTATTTTAAATCACAGTCAATTTAATTAGGTACACAAATCTTAAGTTCCTAACGCAGTGACCTCATCAAACTGATACGGACTTTTATGTGATAACCTACTCCATTGACAAAACACATGTCTGATTCTTGTTTGTTAACATTACAGAGTAAATAAATTTGCTGCCCCCGCAGTTTTCACGCCCCGGTTTTTATAGTCGAATCAACCCGTACGTAATTAGGGCGGCAAAGTTATTTTATGAAATTTCAGAAATCATCCGTCCAGATCAACCCATATGCCTCTCATTTCCGGGCCCCGGTTTTCTCTAAAGCGAGGGTTTAGAAATTAATTACTGTTTATTTCGAATATTTCAAATTTCATTTCAGAAGCCGTTGGTTCGAATCTTTGTAACGGCGTTTTGTTGTTTTGATTTTGTAGATTTTAACATTAACGTGGTTATTCATTAAGAGGCGATGCAACCTCAAATGCCTTTGGTTCATTCCGATCTTTTCAATTGTTTGTCACAGTGATCAATCGTCATATTCTGTATACATATACGTACTATGTTAGGTTGTATATGTGAATGTATTAGGTTCTGTTATATTTATTTTTTTGTTTGTTTTATATATATATATATATATATATATTACATATAAGTTATTATTAACGTTATGTTTTGTTTAATTACTAATATAATTTATTAATACAATAATTTGACGCGTTCGTGAATTTTAAAGGTTGACTGGCAGAGAATGATTTCAGCATTAAGTACGCCTTTTGTACCATCATGTCCTGTGGTCAATAAAGTTTAATATATAGTAAAATTATAATAATAAAAAGGATATACACTGAGTACTAACGGTGTGAAATCACGATTTCTAATAATTGTCACGAAAAAATTAAAACACAAACTTTCGCTACGTCCTGTGTAGCTAAACCCTAAATCCATTGTCCAATTGTCGTGTTTTATTATTACATGATAATAAAGAAATATGGTTTGAATTTTTATTTAATATTTCTAATTTTATCTGAACAAGGCGAAGCTAAATTTAGGCGTGGTAAAAGTTTACCCACAGTAAAACTTTCGCGACAGTAAAAGAAATGGTAGCAAAATGACGTGGGTTTCCCCTAGGAGCGTCTACAAATGTATTGCTTACTAGTATTCTCTGTTTCAATGTAAATATAGATTTAAACTCCTTATTTGTAACGTGACAACATCGTGTGACAACTACTTACGGGTAAAACGGGAAGAATGTTTTTTCTTTCATGTTAGTATAGAGATGGAGCGGAGAAGAATCGAGCGTGAGTGAGATTGGGATTAATAATATGTAAATTAGTCGTAATTTGTTATTATAATATTTTTTATAGATAGAAGGCTATTAAATATTTATCGTGACGGTGGTGATACAATTGGTTTATGTTAGAAATAAGGTACCAAGGCCAAGCTGAAAATCCTGCCTGTTCCTTCCAAGCACAGTTGTTGTTCTGATGATATTATTTTATGTTCTGTTTTGTATTGTTGTGTGTGTCAATGAATGGTATAATCCATAGAGTTATATTAAACAAAGTTGTCAATTGAAAAGGAGTTGTATCATTTTATTAATAATAATAGGAAGTTCCAGAAATAAAATCTAGCTCTATGTTTCTTCGTTTACAATATAGGCAGTCACGATTTAGTGAGAGTTAGAATGGTTGTTGTATATTGACGTATCCTGACAAATTTAGTACCAAAAATGTACCAAAATTATGCTATTTATCACATGTGCTCAAAAAATTGTCCATACCCAAGTCCGGGTCCGCCAGAGACGACCGTGAAGACGTATAACTGGCGGAGGGTTTGGCCCGGACGCCCGCCGTACCCTGGTCTTGCCGTCGAGCCCGTAGTCTTTCCGGAAATCCCTATCTCTCGGGTCGGTAGATAGGGACAACAGTAGCTGTGCAGTGATATTTGGTGCAGCTGCATTTTTGGCGCCACAAACCTAATGTACCGTAGCGCCATCAATGAAAGATGTTGTAGCGCTGTCAACCCAACACGACGTAGCAATAGAAACAGTGCTCATAACCAAATACTCTATAACATAAATAATGGTGTAATAATTACGTGTTTCTATGATACCAAGTGACAATACGAACAAGTCGTGCGTCTGGTGGTAAGCGACACGCCTGTCCATAGCAGTTGTAGTGCCACTCAGAGCTTTAAATCGCAAAGATCTGAGGGGCACTGTCACTGAGCCCGTCATCCTGAGACATGTACGTTGATAAGTCCCAAGTGCCTGAAATTTCATCAGCACCCGGAACGTAGTAATGAAAAAACGATAATATTTATATTTAATGTAACGTATAGAGTAAAATGCTAAATTAATTGGATTTTTAATATTTCATTTCAATTATCATTATTACACACCATAGACAAAATGTTTCATATCCGATTAAAAGTCCTTTTATTGGATAATGAATTTACACTGTAAAATCCATTATCGATATAAATTCTCCTACAGGCATTTCTTTGGAAACAATTGTAGTTTTATTTTTATTGGACGACAGCGTTGTATTTCGACAATATTTTGAGTTTATCTATATCTATTTAGTATATCTTTTTTTTTAATAAGGCACACACTCATAGCCCCGCACTAGTGAAACCCTGTATCGCGAGTACCATGGACACACACATAGTTACATAACCACAAATTACACCCAAACTCACGCGAGAAATAAATGTAGGTCATATAAATATTTCTCCCGGCCCGGGAATCGAATCCGGGACTTCTGCGTGGCAGTCCACCAAGGTAACCGTGGGCCCACTGAGGCAGGGAATTAAACCCGGAATCACCACATTCAAGCGTTTTTATATTTTACAAATAACAACCTGTTTTGCATAGTTACCAGTTACGGTCATCATGCTGAACTGCCACGCAGAAGTCCCGGAGGCTACGGAGGCAGTTTATGTATTTAAAAATTGTGATTTGTTGTTTCATAGTATTTAAATATTGTAATATTGTAATATTGTGATATAGATAATACGAATTTACTATATTCTATTTCGACCGATGGCAGTCATTAACTCAACACAAGCCCTTGTATAAATTCTCTATTTCTTTCTAATTCTCTATTTTGTATCATTCTCTATAAATTCTTTAATTCAATTTTTATCCACCGTGTTTAATTAGAAAAATTAATATGTACACCTCGCTAACCGTGACTGCAACCTTGCGTGAATGCATCGATATTAAAAAGTTTGTTCGTGTTAAATACACGTAAGACACATTTTATATCGAAGCTTTCATAATATTTTAATTGGCTAATAAAACAAATCTTAATTTTCTCTTAACTTAATAGAAATAGTTATTTGTTATGCAAGGCTTCAAAGTTGCTGTTTGACGGGGTGCTTGTATTGAAACCTGATCAAGTGAAGAATTCTAAGATTCAAAAATAGAATAGCTGAGCATAGCGAGGATTTTAAGGCAGGAGACGCAAAACAACAATTTTTCACCTCACCATAGCGAGGAAACTGGTAGATGAAAGAAAAACAGTTGAATTATAAAAAAAAACTAAGAATAAAATATACCAACGGATTTATATTACATAAATAATGTATATCGCATAGTTGAACGCGTCATTATGTTTTTTTCCATCGAAAGAAAAAGTTAGGTGCACCACTGTCCATTGACAAGTTCGAATGTTAAAAACCTTTTCCATGCTAGCGTGGAAAAAGCACAAAGAAGCCTTTCCGAGCTAGTAAGGTGAAAAAAATATATATTACTGCGTATAAAGAGCATTGTTAACTTAAGTGTGACTTTATGATACTTAACTGAATAGAATTAAACTTGTACCCTTTTTGTGTTTTTTTAACCTAATTTTTGTGAAAATTAACTAAACGTAGAAAATCTGATTATTAATGTCAGTTGTGCTTTTTGAACTTACTGTGTATCCAAATTTGAGATAAATTTCTACAAAAAATTAAGTAGATTGGCTTTTTTCTTGATCCCGAAAAAGTACATAACTTAATTTTGATGAAAACGTCAGTTGTTTCGAAAATGTATTTTTGTTATATATGTTGTTTTAAATATTTGTTGTTCATTAAATCGTACAGAATGCCTTTACAGTAAACAAAATTGAAAATAACGAACCGAATTTTTCCATGTCAACCGTTAAGCGTACTCATCCTGAAACAAAAAATAAATGAAATCATGCCACTTATCGACTTCAATATCGAAACGTCAGTCAAGGACTTAACTATTATTGGGAAGTTAACAAAACAGACTTAGTGTATATCACTTTAAAATTGTATTTGCTTAAATAAACTTATGCTGGCTAGAAAAGAGAATTCTGATAATTGGAAATGAAAAATTTTTTCCAATTTGATTCGCGTATATTTCTTTTTTTTAAACTTTACAAATTCCATGGTTATAGCTGACTGTCAACAAAACAAATACAAGCAACTACGATCCGAAAAAAAAAGATTAATTACCAATGTGTAGCAATGGCGACAAGCTGAGAACTCGATGGAATTGTGATAAGATAATATGATAATTATGAAATTTTGTTTATGAAACCAAGTGACAGGACTAACAAGTTGTGGGCTTGGTTGTAATCGACATTCTTACTCATAACAGATGCATTGCCACTTTGTACTTTAAATCACAAAAAACTGAGGGGCACTGCCACTGCGCCCATAACCCAAAGACATAAGTTTACAAGTCCCATCTGCCCGTATTTTTTTAAATTTTGTGTTTTCCGCCACTAGATATTACAAAAAAAATTACCAGCCGGAACATAGTAAGGCAGACAAGTAAGGCACATTACTGCTTGGCGACAGAAATAGTGTAAGGCGGCAGAACTTCCCTGGACGAACTTGAAGAGGTTGTTGTATACCGCTAATGTGCCGTAACCAGAATCACGGCAATGAAATTGAATACTCCGGTCCACATAATTTATTTCATAAGTAAAGTGGAAATAAAAAAGGAAAGCTGTAACAAGAAAAGGGTGTAAAAAACAGGTACAACGCTACAAAACACTCCCTACTTAACATTAACTTACAAATAAATGGACGACGGGTCTAATACAAAAACCACGAAAAAAATGTCCCAAGTCAACCTATTCGAAATTTAAATTGTAATGTCATCGCAGTATCGCGCTGTCAGTCGAACAAAGTTGACTAAAGCGGAGTTTGACCCTCTGTATACGATTTTAACGCCTTACAAGTGCGGACAATTTTTAGCGCGGACCCGACGTCCATATAATTGTAAGTCAATGCTACTTAAGTACTAAAAACGTGAGACAGACTTGCCCCGAAAGGGCCGAGTTATACAATATTACTAGGTTAGATTAGTTTTAAAATTGGCACGTGATTTAGGTTGGGAACTGGTAAAAGGATAAAAATTAGACGAAGAGCACTGTTCGCTTCAGCGATTGAGCAGAGAGTGAAGACGGAACGAAAACAAAGTGGGAATGACGGTCAATGGAATTGAAGAACGGTCAATGGAATTCAAAATTTTGAAAACAACTGGCCAGGAACCAGAGAAAAGGTGTTAAAAAGGCGAAATGACGAAGGAAGTAGGTCGCATCATCACAAAATCTTTAAGGTGCTCTGGTGTTAATAAACGTAAATGAGTATTATGTATCAGTAAATGTAATTTTCAAATAATGACGTAATGTTTAAGTCGAGAATTTCCCGCGCTGTAAGTGTGAAAGTAACTAAATTATCCGGGGGCGCTACCCAGAACACCCAGTCTATAAAACTTTGTTGTCTAAATTGGCTCAACCGGAAATTTAATCTGGGACCTTCGGATGTAGGATTTAGGCACGGCGTACGTCGTATAATAATATATCGATTTTAGTAGTGTTTTTTTTTAGCTTGCTGTTTTTTTCGTCAAAAATTGTTACTATGACAAACAGATTGTTATATTATGTAAAATATAAAAATACTTGGATGTGATGATTCCGGGTTTGATTCCCTGGTTCCGTGGCCGCACGGTTACCATACTGGACTGCCACGCAGAGGTCCCGGGTTCGATTTCCGAACCGGGAGAAATATTTATGTGGCTTGTATTTATTTTCGTGAGTTTTTGTGTATTTTTGTGGTTATTTACCTATGTATGTGTCCAAGGTACTCGCGATACAGGGTTTCCCTAGTGCGGGGCTATAATTGCGTGCTTATTCCCGGTAGAATCAGTTTGGGAAACGAAATTCTGGTTTGGGTGCTCTGGAAGCTTCGGAGTTATTTTCATTGTTCCAGTACCTTTAACACAGGGAATTTCCAAATATAGTAAATGTTATCACACAGCTTCTGCGTATTTGCATAACGAAAATTCACGGTACTGACCCGTTTAGCGCTTTCAGGTTATCTCGATCCGTATGTACAAATGTCAATTTACGAAGCAACTAATTTTTTTAATTTTCTCTTTGGGGCATTATATGTTTTATGAGCGTGCTGTAACGTTTAAACAATGTGACTATTCATCAAGTGCAATTTGTTACGTATGAAATAATATGAAATTCGACACATTTAAAATTATATTATAGAATTCTAGTAGCAGCAGAGCTCGTTTGAAAGAGTTCGTACAGGGAAGTACAGCACTTACCTATTTCTACAGCCTAGTAATGTGATATTACTGCGTTCCGGTTTCGAAGGGTAAGGGTGCTAGTGGAATTACAGGCACACGGGACTTGTTCACCTATGACTCAGGGTGACGGGCGCAGTGGGAGAGCCGGTCAGATCTTTGAAATTTAAAGCTCTGCAACTGTGAGTTCCTCCCATAAAAAATAGAATGTTAGAATAAAAAAAAATCGCTACATATATAACTTTAGTCGATGTAAGAATTTTTTTGCAAGCTCCTAATAAATCGCTTGAACGGATCACACGTCTACACTTACGCTCATCCAGCCCTCCCACCAGGATACAATTTTGCGCGAAAAATTGATTCCATTTGCCTATCTGCGAAACGATTTTAGTTTCGTCCCCTCTCCGCGTCCCGCCACCTTGCCCCTTTTCCGCAATGACATTGTCGCTATATATCGAATTTTTTTCGAATATCATTTACACATTCAATAACACGTTTAGAGGTTGGAGGAATAATTTATTACCTTATTCTTATTTATTACCCTTTATTCTATGATTTTCATACACACAGTCATCATCATCATTATCAACTTACTATCATCCCATTGCTGGGTGCGGGTCTCCTCTGAGTAGAGGGCTTAGATGATAATACTCTATGTTAGCCCAAGGCGGGTTGGAGACTTCTCACGTAAGGCTTGGGAATCTAATTCGATGTGCACATGTAGGGACGGTGGTAGCCGGGGATATTGGAGACGAGTGAAACCAACGAATGCGGTTACAAGACTGAATATTTATTGTATATAATTATTCTAAGTACATTACACTACTAAATAAGTATACTACACTTAGGGTCGTATTCTAGAACTCTATTCAATGCTCAAGTCAGGATTTGAGTATGGTTTAAAGCACTCGAAATCATACTCAAGTCCCTGACTTGAGCATTGAGTAGAGTTCTGGAATACGACCCTTACTAAGTCACACACAAAAGTAATTTGGAACTGTAGACTTTTCAATTGAAAAGCAAGCGTACTTCCACTAGCTTACCGCCGCTTCATTTTTTATGATACCATGAGAAGGAACGAACAATTCGTGCGCCTGGTGGTAAGGGACACTCCTGTCTGTGATACAAATTTTTGACCTAGTCTTGTCCCTACGGCAGTTCTTTCTCGGTGTCCGCCGAGATGTCGCAACGGTCTACTCAATCGTATCACTTTCGCGCGAAAAGGAGTAACATCACCTTCGTTTCTACATAAGTTTTGATTATAATGGCCCTCTCTACCGACCCTTAGGGAATACAAGAAGGGCACTATAACCTGCGCGAGCATAGGAACCTTTAAAGTTCAGGTTTTGACCTCAGATCAGCCAGTGTATAGGGTTGTCACAGTCTTCATCCGGTTGTCAAGAGACTAGTGCCTCGAGTGAGCCGCCCTGGGTGCCTGTACAGTATCCTCCCTATTTTCAGTTAGGTACCAGAGCTGTAGGCATGCTCACTTCCCGTTGCGCATTGCACAATTGACGATTGGCACCACTAAGCCGTTGACTCTAGAGTCCACTACCAAATCTCCTCTTTGGTGGCGGAGGTGTAAGTCACGCTCACTTTCTGACGCCACCAATGTGTGAGTGATAATTAATTATTGACGGTAGCATCAACCCTTAAGTTGTCACCCTATATACATTAAATAGTATGTTTGTTTCTCTTATCACACTTAACACAGTACACTCACTTTGTAAACAACGACATATCTACATTACGACATTATTATGTTACAAAATTGAATACCTAACCGCCAATACCACTCCGCCATACAAACAAGCTTAAGAAAACATTGGATTTGCCATTTAACTCATATTCGGTGCACTAAATATACAAACAAACACGTAATGAACAATATTACACGCCTCGGTTTAATCATTATGTTTATTATAACGGAATATACGAGCACAGCACTTCAATTTAGTAGCGCAACCGTATCGTTATTCTTTTCCTGATTTTGACGCCATACTCCAGTGTACGACGTAATTGGCTACCGCTCGGGATGGCTTCAAATAAGCCTCGTCCAAAATATGGAATGACATCCTCCTTTTTTAAGAGGGGCAGTCACTCAACCGTTGTCGATATTCAGGAGAAAATATTCGCACTCCCGATTTGTCAACAGATGTACGTTACTTTTCATTGGTGTATACATTGTTTTTATGATTATCAAATGGTGGGACCAATAAATTTAGTAGCAGTAGAACTTGTGAAAGAGTTTGTCCAGGGAAGTACTACTGTCTACCTTATCTATTTCTGCTGCCAAGCAGTAATGTCAGCATTACTGTGTTCTGGGTGCTGGTGAAATTACAGCCACATGTGACTTGTCGACTTGTGTCTTACGGGCGCCGTGGCAGTGCGCCTCAGATCTTTGCGATTTAAAGAGTTGAGTGGCACTGCAACTGTTGTGGACAGGCGTGTAGCTTACCATCAGTCGCACGACTGGTTCGTTCCGTCACTTGATATTATAAAAAAATATGAGACAAAATGCTGACAAGCCCCATAATGTACCAATAGTTTCATTATCATCTTTTGCTCATATTAGTGCTTGGCGGCAAAAATGAGTCATGGGTAAACATGGCAGCACTTCCCTGGACAAATTCTTTTACAAGGAGCTCTACTGCTATATTTATATTCAAGAAGGGAGAGGCCTTTGCTCAATAGGGTACACAACTGGCTTCTAACAATAATAATGTGAAATACTCTATGTAGGCTTTAAGGCTCAATATTACATCCTACTCAACTTCGTCAATCCAAACCATTTCCACCGGATGCGCTAGGAGAGAATTAAAATTTTGCCATATAAATTTCAATCCTCGTCCCGCCTCGCCGATTCAAAAGCATCTTTATTTACCAAATTGTATCAGGGAAGCTCATAAATGTAGTGATTATGGCTATAGGTATCCAATATTGTGAGGTCGACACAATCCCCTTGGCCATATTCCTATGATTTGTAAGTTAAGAATGTTTAGAGAACCTTTCGCGCAAGGAAAACATCGTGAAGACACCTGCGCTTAAACAACTGAACGCGAGTCGTTAAAAAACCGAAATTAAAAACCTCAAACAAGCACATAGAAAGATTCGTAAGCTCCGCTAGTTCGTACCGTGGCTTACGTGGCATAGCGGTCACGGTTTGTTGGAAGAAGCTGGTTCGAATCCAGCCGGATCGTAGGATTTTTTTAAATATTAGATCTTAGTATTAACAATTATAATTTTAACTATTTTAATTATATTAATAAAGTTTATAAATTTAACCCGTGTTCCTACGATCAACAAAAACCATTACCCCGAACATTTGGTTCTTTGAGCTGTTCAGGGTTTTGGTGAGTTTTAAGTGTGTTGACAATCGGTCCGCTGGTCACCCAGAAGCGGTACTCAGCAACGATTTGAGAACCAAAAAACCTAAACTAGCACAACCTAGCGTAGCATAAACAGGGGTGTGGTGAATTACAACATTAACAAGAAGACCATAAAAAAAAATTGCAATATAGTGCTACATTATTCAGCCATTTATAACGTTTAATTTAGCAGTTGCTAGGATTTAATTTAACTACACTATGTTTCCGTTAACTCACATTTCTGTATATTTCATTTTTTTGACACAACTTTTTCTAAGAAGCATCTGTTTATGTAAAAATCTTTGAAGGAAATGAGAAAGTCTCACATTAATATGTAAAAGATAAAAAAGTAGATTTATTATCTGTGCTTAAGAAGTTGTGAAGATGCTTTTGAAATAATAAAAAAGCGAGTTTCCATGAAATATTACAAAGTTTACTTATCTATGCAAATATGAGCACAATAAAGAGCATTCATGATGTTTCTTATATTTCTGCAGAGGAATCTTTTTAACAGTTACTTTGCTAATCTTTAGATGTTGAAAGGGTAAACTAGGGAGTGTTAGAAGGTTAAGGCCTCCTCTGGAGTCATGCTGTAGAACAATATCAAGTTAAAATTAAATAATTTTGCAATCTTAACCGCTCACGCGATATATGCAGCCGTAGCCACACCTAGTGACGTTATATTTTGTTTTGATATTAATAAGTTCGTAAGGAACTTCAATCTTTTTGAGGATAATTTACTTTTACCCCAAAGGTATCTAAGACATATAGCTAGTTTGCTATCTTTTAATATTAAGGACGCTGTTATAGAAGATATAACACAGTCCCACGACAATGCTCCTACTTTAAGTAGCAACAGTATACTTTTTAATAAGCATAATTTAAACTAAAAAACACGACAACAGAAAAGTCTAATCGTTTCCATGTAGTACATCAAAATATTCAAGGCTTTTCTGGCAAAACATTAGAAATAAGTCTTTTTTTGCACGATATTTCCGTTGACGTGTTTTGTGTTACAGAACACTGGCTGAAAGATTACGAAGCCATTAACAATATAGAAAATTATGTAATAGTCAGTTCGTTCATAAGAAAGAGCTTAAGTAGAGGCGGATCCATGATTATTATTAAGCGTAACTTAAAATTTAAAGAGCGTAAGGATATCACAAATCTTTCTACTGAACGAACTATTGAGATTTCATGTGTGGAATTGGATCAGTTTGTCGTCTTATGTGTATACAGGCCCCCCTCTGCTAATTTTAACGAGTTTGAATTAATTATGGAAGACAGTTTAAAGCGGATTTTTCCAACCAAAAAAAACGTAGTAATATGTGGAGATTTCAATGTAAACCTGTTGGAAAACTGTTCTACTTCTGTAAGACTCATTAATTTATTTCAAAGTTTTAACTTGATTAATCTTTTTTTAGAACCAACTCGCATTACTGCCTCCTCTTCTACTTGTATTGATAACATCTTTTGTAACAAAGACGCAGTGTCTAAATCAATAATTAATTGCTTAAGATCCGACCATAGTGGCCAATTGGCTTCTTTTAATTGTAAAATGAGCAAGAAGGTAGACCAATTTCTCTGCAGACCGATTACCACAGAACGAATAATTAGATTTCAAAATAATATCGGCAATAGTTTAAATTCCCTATCCCATATACCGGAGGATCCAAATACTTTATATAACACGATATTTGGTTTAATTAAAAATGAATTTGACAATATATTTAAATCGAAAACATTAACTTTCCATAGAGAGACTAAATTCAACGACTGGGCAACAGTAGGTATTCATAAGAGTAGGTCTCGTTTGTATGAGCTATATGCTATGAAAACTTATAATAATAATTCCAATTTTATAGAATATGTTAGAATTTATTCGAAAATATTTAAAAAAGTTTGTGTAGCTGCTAAGGTTAAGTTTCACAGCGACAAAATTAGACAATCGATAAATAAATCTAAAACTACTTGGAGCATAATAAATAAAGAGTCAGGCAGGGTTAAACTACACGATAGAGATATAGTTTTAGAATTAGACAGCAAACTTATAAAATCTAAAGATAAAGTAGCCCAAGCTTTTGAATCGTTCTTTTCGGAAATTGCTGTGAACACTACAAAATCATTAAATTCCTCCCCTTCACTTGCTATTGATCTCCTAAAGGAAAATGTTAACGTTTGTGGCAGTTTATTTAATTTTCGTCATGTTAATCCACAAGACATCATAAAAGCTTTTAAGTCAATACATGTTAAAAAAACTGAAGATCTCTGGGGCATATCAACTAAAGTTATAGACTCAGTTATTAATCTCATTTCCCAACAGTTAGCTGTAGCTTTCAATAGGTGCGTTGACGAAGGTATTTTTCCCGATTTAATGAAATACAGCAAGGTTATTCCCTTATTCAAAAGCGGTAGGAAAGTTGATCCTAGCAACTACAGGCCCATTTCAATTTTACCAGCTCTAAGTAAAATATTCGAAAAGGTTATGCTAACTCAATTACTGTCCTTTTTCGGTAGGAATCATATTTTTCATAGTGAACAATACGGGTTTACTAGTGGTAGATCGACTAGCGATGCGGGGGTAGCGTTACTAAAACACATCTTTGATGCTTGGGAAAGGTCCCAGAACGCTATTGGTGTTTTCTGTGACCTCTCAAAGGCATTTGATTGCGTTGATCATAATACTCTTATTAGGAAGCTGGAACATTACGGTGTAAATGGCAAGGCGTCGAAACTTGTCTCGTCATATCTCAACGGTAGAATTCAGAAAGTAGACATAAATGGAGTAACTTCTTTGGGTTCTCCAGTAAAAATGGGTGTTCCGCAGGGCTCAATACTTGGACCTTTCTTATTTCTGATTTATATTAATGATCTGCCATTCTTTGTTAAGGACCATTGCGAAATAGTGTTGTTTGCTGATGACACATCCTTGATTTTTAAAACAGACAGACATGACATTAAC
>NW_020655801.1:0-14797 GCF_003589595.1 Hyposmocoma kahamanoa | reverse complement strand
TAGCACTATCCTATTCCACTTTAAACTAGATTTCACAAAATAATTGATAGTCAAAATAAAAACGACACTTTTCCCTCCAAAAGGCCCAGAGCGAATCCCATAAATTTAAATGTTGTTTTGACACCGAAATGACACAACAATGCGTATCGTTCTTAAACTACACACATCAAAAGTGTCTAGGGATCAAGAAATCAAAATCAAAAATTATTTAAGCAATATTTACCAAATCCAGTCTTCCAGGACGACTTCTTACTTTAATGCTTATGTTTTATTTAACCGCTTACCCCTATATTTAATTAAAATAAACTAAAATTGATGTTTTTGCAAATTGTGGGAAAAAACTCAAATTAACGGCGTCAATTAAATGACAAAAAAATGGCGAAAATGATGATTTTGCTCATTTTTATTGTAAAGATAAGAAAATTAATAATCTGTATTTCCACCATTAACACGAATCACACAATTACAGCGATTTGGCATGCTTAAGATAAGTTCATCAAAATCACTTTGAGGAATGGCCGCCCATGTGTTTTGTAACAAGTCAAAATATTGTTGTAGAGTATGTACGGTATGCATACTCGGCACAGCTCTTCTTTGAAGCATATCCCATGCGTGCTCAATTGGATTGAGGTCTGGCGATTGAGCAGGCCACGGCAGAACGTTGATACGAGCTTCGGCAAGAATGCGTGTCTAGCCGTGTGTGGACGTGCGTTGTCATGCATTAGTTGAAATGAATCACCCAACTGGCCTCGCAAAGGGATGATAACATCTGAAACAATCCTCTCTGCGTAAACTTGAGCATTGAGGTTACCCCTGATCCAAATGAGATCGGTTCTTCCGCCGATCCAAATACCGGCCCATATCATTATTGTTCCCCCACCATATGGATGAACTTCCTGACAATATCTCAAACGTTCATGACGTCCAGATGTTCTCCAAACTCGAGTACGTCTTGTATCCGGTCTCATACCGAAGCGGGATTCATCCGAAAAGCACACATAGCGCCAGTCTTCTTCCTCCCAGTTTCTGTGTTCGCGAGCCCATCGTAAACGGGTCCTGCGATTGCAGGGTGCAATAGGTGGAACTCTGAGCGGCCTTCGGGATCGCAGACCCACTTCACGTAAACGATTTCGGATTGTTTGATCGCTTATTAGCAAGCCTGAGGAGCTGTGGAGCCTCGTAACCAACATTATGGCGGTCATGGTACGATTCCGTCGAGCAGTATTTTGGATATACCGGTCCTGTCTGCGAGTCGTGATGCGAGATCGTCCTCCATGTCGCTCGGCCACGCTGCCCGTCATGCGATAGCGCGTCCAGAGGCGACTTATGACGCTCTGTGTAGTGTTAAGAGTGAAAGCCACAGCACGTTGCCTGGAACCAGCTTCCAACATTCCGACGGCTCGCATCATCACTTCTCGGGTTAAATGATGTCGTCTCTCCATAATAATGTAAATTGTTTCGGTTCCGATGCAGATATTGTAATGATTTTGTCAAAACGCTATAACTCATTTTTATACAAAACCACATTGACAATCGATTTTCTTCTTATTATCGAATTTTAAACAATATTCCTTATTTAAATGTTAAAACTCACTAAAAAGTATCAATAGCGATACAAAAAAGTTAATATAATTAACCCTAATTGCAGCAATACTCTTAAACGTACTTGATCCCTAGACACTTTTGATGTGTGTATTTTCCATCCTCCAAGGTTTCATTACATTCAATTATTATATCAAAAATCATTGATGTCAAAAATGATCAAAATGAACAGACAACTCTTGACTTGAATGTAGTAAAATGTGAATAGATTTTTTTTTATGATACAAGTGGCGACATGTACATACAAGTCGTGCGAATGGTGGCATTAATGATTAAAGGCAATGTGTATTTGACGGCCTCTGTGGTCGAGTGGCTTGCACACCGGTTTTGCATGGTGTCGCCATCTCTGAGGTCCCGGGTTCGATCCCCGGCCGGGTCAGTGTAGAAACTAACTTTTCTATATTGTCTTGGGTCTGGGTGTTTGTGGTACTGTCGTTGTTTCCGATTCCCATAACACAAATGCTTTAGCTACTTACTTTGGGATCAGAGCAACGTATATCATGTTGTCTATTATAATGTTGTCAATTATTTGGTCAAGTGTGAGTTGTCAATAAAAATGACTACACTAAAAAATTTTAGTGCATTAATATTAGAGATTTATTAGAGATTTTATTATAGATTTCAATAACTTATTCTAGAATATTAATAGAAATTTGAGTGAAATTTGCTGTAAACATTAAGGATGCAACATAATTTCGAAGTTGACAATATGTCGCAGCAAATGAGAATTAGTCCTCGGAGAAAGAAGTCACATATCACAGGGTTCAGTTTATACTTTAGAAAGTAATAATCATAGATATTGACTGTGAACTGGCAACTCCGCAGCGTTGTAAGAAATTCCATTGTTTTTAATAACATGTGTAATAAAAATATTTAAAAACTACGTATTTTTATATAATAAACCAGATGCTATAATAATAAATAACGCAAACAAGTTTTTTCTACATCCTGTAAAGTTGTCAAAATTGAGATAGTACTGTTGCCAGTTCACAGTCGATATACTATGACCCATTTTAAATCTATGTTAATAATACTATAATGATAGGGTAAAATAAAAGGTTTTCTTAAAAAAAATAAAACTGGAAAGCTACAAGGAAAAAGAAAATTTCTTTTTCACTATTTGTTACAGGTACGTTGTTCAGTAAAGATTGCGACTTTACCTCGTGTATCGACTGAAGATACACTATTTATGTTTAATTCTTCTCGCCGTGGACGGGATAGTCACGTATATTTAAAGGTAAACAAGGTTGCCAGAGTGTAAAACCGCATTCTCGTGACAAACTTGTCAAATTCGTGTACATTCGATGTTACTATTACGGGTATTATGATAGAAATTTGGACCGTAACTCAATGAAAGAGAGTTAAATCTACATGTGTGCAGACACAGGAACAACAACTTAGAAGCAGTAGAGCTCCTTGAGAAGGAGATCGTCCGGGAAAGTATTGTCACCAATTTCTACCGCCAAGCAAGCATTACTACGTTCCGTTCCGTTTTGAAGGGTAAGGGTTCTGGTAAAATTATAGGCACATGAGATTTGTCAATATGGGAAATGTCTTGACGCAGTGGCAGTGCCCCTCGGATCTTTGTGATTTAAAGCTCTGAGTGGCACTTCAATTGTTATGGACAGCCGTGTCGTTTACCACCAGGCGCATGACTTGTTCGTTCTGTCACTTGATATAAAAAAAAAACTCAATTTTAATCAATAAGGATTCACTAGCAATTAATTTTGTGCCACGAACGATTTTTTATTTATTTACGAAAATGAATTCTATACAAAAACTGAACCATTCCTTTATAATTTTGTGTAATACAGAAACAATCAAACATAAGGAAAAAGAAAACATGGCAAGAAACTACATAATATCTTGGATAAACAAATAGCTTCGGATGAGGTTATATAACCTGCCGGTACATTTTTACGTACCTAGATTAGTTATATATATTTCATTGCAATAGTAAACTAAATAAATATTGGGATAGTGTGGACGTCATCATCTTCATCAAACCATTTATTTATACGTCTCACTATTGGGCACGGGTCTTCTCTCAGGCAAGGGTTTAGGCCATAGTCCGCCACGCGGGCCCAATGCGGTGTCACACGCTTTTTTATAAACAAAAAATGAATGCGCATTTGACCTTCATCTCACCTGATGGAAAGTGACGATGAGGTCGACGATGTAGCTTGGATATCTAAATATGCCTTTTCACTCTCGTCTTCAAATGGTCCAAGTTATAGCGTTCGGGGAATAAGTCCGCAGGCAGGGAATTTCACTCGCTAACCGCTTGACATATAAATGTGGAAGCGAAACGCTTCGTGTGATCCTGAGAATGTCCACAGCATAGGGGTAGCACCTTAGCTTTGTTAACTACACATACTAACATTAGTCTATAAGTGAAACTGTAACTAACACCATGGGTCTATGTTGCCTGAATAAAAGAATTTAATTACTATTATTATTAGCCCACGTCTAGTCCCCCGATGATGGAAAGCGGAAGGCGGAATCAAATCATGTAATTTCATCGCACACTCTCCGTGATATATCCTGTAGAATACCGATAAGCAGGCAACAGCAACATTGCCTCCGTGGTCGAACGTTTATCATGCTAGACTGCCACGCAGATGTCCCAGGTTCGATTTCCGGGTCGGGAGAAATATTTGTATGGTCTACGTTACTCTCTCTCTCGTTCATCTCTCTCGTGAGTTTGGTTGTAAATTGTGATTGTCTACCTATGTGTGTGTCCATGGCACCCGCGATACAGTTAAAGTTCAGTTTCATTCATTTTATTTATATTTTTCGCAAAGATTCAAGTAAAATATTTATCATAACAACTAAGTTTTACTTGTCTATTCTAGTGTAAAACCCTAAGTGTATAAACACGTGTCTATAATGAAGCAATATAAGATAAACAAACGATTATCGCAATTATATCACTGGAATAGGGCCAATGTTTTTTTTCTGGCACGAGTCGTCGGGAAACGGAACTATTTTTCATTGCTACGTACAAAACTATTCTTGTTCATTGATTGCAATATATCACAGATCAGTAATTGAAGAGATAAATGGGGTGCGTCGATACGAAGGAATTGATATGCTGCACCGTGAGTCCAAACTTGTAATTTGCAGTCTTAGGAATAATTTGTTCATTATCAAATTGCCAATTTACAATTGTAATTTAAAAAAATAAATTACCAATTTTTTTTACATGGTGTGTAACCACAATCTTGTAATAAATAATCTCATAACCTCGTGGTGCGTTCGCATTGCATAGCGCTGGTCGTACCGCGCTTCTTTAATTAATATGCGAATGTGTGCGTCCGTATACGGTCAGCGGCGAGCGTTCACACATACAAACCGCGGTGCTACGTTTTTATAGAGTTACCATAGTTGTCTTATTATAACTATGCTATTGATTTTATAGAATATCTTTGTCGCGTCCAGATTCCATGGATGACCAACGTCCAGCCTCTATGGACGACCAGTGGATTGACAGGCCACAAAAACAGACTCTCTAGACTGTCAGGAATTCAAAATAAGACCGACTTTCTTTTGGGCAAAAGACGACGACCAATTTTTCTTTCTTTTGACAAAGGACGACGAGGGCAGACGAGTTCTTCTGACTGAATTTGTACAAATAGACCGTACCATCATGATATTTCTTTACTACCATGATATTCATTATTCATCTTGTCTGCTTTAATTGTTTTAGACAAAAAAATTGGTTGAAATGTTTTAAGAGAGAAATGGATATTTTATTTTTGCTCATTAACTTACTTTAAATTATTTTCTACTAAGAAAAAATAAACCGACTGTGTCACTGATTATATAATCTTAGGAACAATTAGTGTACTACCGTGTTGACTTTTTCATATAATTAATAATGTCAATCTTGCTTACTTTAATTAATTGTTTAAAAAAAAAAAATTTTTTTAGAAGAAACATATTTTTACTTTTTTATACAAAATACACAAGTTTTCACTCAAATAATGATTAAATTTATCGTAATTAGATGATGTTGTAACCATAACTCGAAATTTTTCTATCTGCTTGTTGCAGATCTCTGTTTCGGTTTTCCACGACTTTTTTGTCGTGGCTTCATTTGTGTCGACAAATTAAAAAAAAAAAATTCTAGAAAACGCTGATTTGATTCGAGCCGGATAGAAGATTTTTTTTCTAAGAATTAATAATTATAAATAAAATTAGTGGAATAATTTCACAAAAAATAATTGAATATTATGATGGTGAAAGATCCTGACATACAGTAAACTGAATTACATAACTCAAAAGTTAATTTTCTCGAAACCGCACCAGAAAAGAAGTGATCAGGAATGTTGGTATTCATCATATGAAAAAAATCTGTTCAGAATTCCACAAATAATTCCTAAGACTACGAAATATCGTTTTGGATCTACTGTGCACCGCACGATTAGAGCACACAGTAGTACATTCATAGGTGTCAAAAGATCTGTGATTGGATTTTCGGGGCATACCTATTTGGGAGCAATACTTATACGTACTGCTGTGTATATACAAAAACGTGTTTTATTTTAGCAGAAGCTACAATTTTCCTTCTCCTGTGGCGGTTATTCGTTACATTTCTTCAATATTTTCTCCATAAGACTTCTATACAAATCTCTACACGAATTCCCGAAAGTCAAAATTGAAAACAAAATCCTGGGTTTCCTTCAAATGTTGTTTATATTAAGTTTTTTTTAAAGTTTTTTTTTTACAAACACCTAAAATACGAGCTGATATTTTCTTAAAACTGTGATGTAGACTTTCGTAGTTATTCACCAAACGATTAATATTGTGCTAAAGTATAAGTTTTTGTTTTAGTTTACTTGGTTCTATCCACATGAAATCAGTAGAAGTACGGACAACGGCACATCAGACTACACATTTTTGTTCGATGTGTGGTTCTGCAACTGTTATGGACAGGCGTGTTGCTTACCATCAGGCGTATGACATATTCGTCCCGTCACTTGATATCATTTAAAAAAAAACAGTAAAGAGGGTGATAAAAATGTGAGATGACTATGAAGGAGATCAGTATCGTCACAGCTTTTAAAAAAGTTACATGACATCAATTCACCTTATCTACTATCAAGCGCTTTGCCGAAGCCGGCCGGATACGTATATGCTAAACGATACGCGACCGTACCCTAGTGAAACATGTTTCTGGCAGTATACCAGACATGACTCGATTATCATGTTGCGAGAATCGATCAATGCTAATTGCTCGTTGCCGGGTACTACGTAATCGTTGCTTTTTTTGTGAGACTTCAAAGTAGGAAAACATGTAACAGTGTTACTGTAAAACTTCAACGTCACCACGTGCTAGAAGTTATTTCATAATTATATTTTTTTACTCCTGTACCTTAATCTGTCAATTATAATTCCATAAACCCTTAGATCTTATAGGACAGGAGGCGTCATAGATAGGCAATTCCCTCTGTTAAGGTACAAGCACAAAACAACTATCGCACAATAAACAGTACTTACAAACCGATGTATTTTCATTTCCATTATCGAATTCACCGCGTCAAGTACTCCACGAAACATGTCGTCTTGTGCTATACAAACTTGCAAAAAAATCTCTTCTGCGTCCAGTCTAGGCCAAAGGTGGAATTACATTCCATACATAAGCCTATTTTTTACTTGTAAATTTTCTATTTTTAACCGACTTCAAAAAAGGAGGTGCTCAATTCGACTGTATGTTTTTTTTTGTATGTATGTTACGCGATAACTCCCGTATTTGTGAACCAATTTTTATGATTCTTTTTTTGTTGGAAGGAGGGTACCTCCATAGTGGTCCCATTTAATAAATTTTGAAGAAAATCATCCACCTCTAAGGTGGATGATTTCCTCTGTTCACGTATGAAGATTCATTTTTATAAATAGCGCCTAAATTTTGGTATAATGAGCAATTATTTTAATGGTTGCTTTTGCTGTTCTTTAATTCAAGGCGTTTTTCTCTCTCAATATACATTGAGTACTGAGAACCGATTTTTATTATCTCCTGTGTCAAGTCCCTTATAGTGGCGAACTAGGGGATGAATCCGGGTTTGCGCACTTTCCGGTAACCGATTTCAATAAAACTTGGTAATTATATGGAATTCCACGTACTTTTGAGGTCGGTTTTTTTAGTAGGTACTCTGTACTGAAATTATATGACATTTTATATGGATTCAATTTATCGATTACATAAAAAATATTTGAAAACATGCGAACATTTGACATAAAGCATGCCTCTGAAGTTCCCAATTTCGTTCCGACTCCCGGCGCATGTATTCCCTCCCCTCTATAACATCGGGTCCTTCAAACGTAGTGTGAAGAAGCATTTGGCCAGACCGGCAAAATGATAGTGACGGAGTGAAGATATTTGTGTTTTCCATCCGTTACTCTCATCTCTGGACTGTATTCGCACTTTCCATCAGGCGCGGTGCAGTCATTTTGCCGAGTCGCAATAAAAAAAAAATAAAAAAAATTTACTAACAGGCAACTATAGACAAAAAATGCAGTACTTCATAGACGCTGTTTTTTCGTCATAGAGAAGCGACGCGCTGTTTTAGCTCCTATTTTTATCGACAGATTATATAACGAAGTTTATTCCAATTGATTTCTCCGTCTTGTATATTAAACAATAATGTAATAAATTTTAAATCATGAAAATGTTTTCATTTTCATGATTTAAGCAAGCGATTGAAATATTGAGATTTAGAACAAAGAAACTATAGAGTTGATTTAATGTTAATCTTATTCTTTAAATGACTTTTTATTAAATGTTAGTAATAAAAACTAACAAAATATTGTTGTATTCGTTTTACTGTTTGAAGTTATCAATCAGAAGTCCGAAAATACATTTGCCCCAAGTAATGTTTGCTCGAATTTTGTAATCCCAAATGTAGTTTTTTAGGTTATTTATTTATATTACGAATATTACAAAACTAATTAACTTAATCTTTTCTTTGTAATAAGCAACCAAAATGCCCTGAAAGCATAACGGTTTTGTTATAAATCGGTTTTCGATATTATGAAATTTTGAGTTTACTTCTAGTTGGAATCTGGAAATTCGAATCATCGATACATTTCTTACAGCACGTCATAACTACCAACAGAGAGACACAGCTATTTTCACATTTACAATATTTGTCTGTTCCTATATATCCACACAACTCTTATTATTTGAAGTGAATTTGTAGAAAATTCAACATAATACTATAAAATTAATTAAATTGACATTAAGACTATTCCATCACTCTGCCGTGTCAGACGCATTTCATGTATCTCACGAAACCTGGTTTTGAGAAAACGCTGTTTAAAGTTTTTTTTCGTAATTTGCCTTTATTTCACGAAAATTTTATGCAATTATTGAAAAAAAAAAAACGTAAAAAGGTTGGTTAAAGCCTAAGGAATACGGGAAATGTTTCAAATTTCTGAAAAAGTATAATTTTTTAGTTAATTGAATTTTTTTTAATTTAAAATAATTATTGATAACAGAGTTAGGCGTAACAAGCTCCCCATATGACTTATGTAAATCAACGTTCTGTATCTTAAGATACAGGACTTACGCTCAACACGTTAAACGCAAAATAGCTAATGATAATGTAAATTGTATGTAGTTATGAACTACATAATTATTGGTGAACGAAAAAAAATAAACTGAAACATGAACTTTGAAATAAAAAAATAGGTCCATTTATTGCAATACAGTTTGGAGTTGTGTTTTGCTAGGTGAATCTCATACGGCTTCACATTGCCTCATATCCCTGCCAGGCTTGCTTTTTTTCCGTGGACTCGTTGATTTGTGTTGATGCTGTAGTCGAGGTCTTGCGTTTGGGTATGGTGTAATACATATCATTATATGGCAAATGGTTATGAAGTAGAACTATCTGCTTGCAGACTTATTACCTGAACGCTATGCTATAACTAGAGTCTTTTCAAGGTGTAAAGTTTTATTTGTGTGAGACCATAGTAATACAGTACATTTTTGCACCTGTTTGCTTGTAGTACCTACTACGACGCCCCCCCGCCCCTCAAAAAGTGGCAGAAAATTTTCTTCGAGAAATAACGCTAATAGCGCCTCCCGTCCTACATGCTCTAAATGTAAACCATATTTTAAAAGCGCTTTTTTAGTTCTGAAACAAAATTCTATTTTTCTTTGGTACTCACCACAGAGCTGAAAAATTTCATCCGTTCTTTTTTTGAAACTCATTATAGTTCTGTGTACAGCCACGGAACTATAATTAGTTTAAAAAAAAGAACGTCGCATTTTGCTAATTAAAATATCAAGACGCTACTGAAAGGTTATTCAGCCTCCTGGTTGGTTAAATTGGCTTATAAGTTTTGCAACCGTGCCATAAATCTTTATTAAAAAATGACAGTTCTATTCCATCTCTTTGCTTTTTTTTGTAGCGTTTGTTTGGCTTTCGTTTAAATATGAAGAGGCTGTATGGTGGAAGCTTTGTCTACCTTAATAAATGGATTAGTATTTATTAAAAAAAAATCGTTGGATGTCATGGATTGTTAGCAGAACATAATATATATTAAATATTGGTTCTGTTTCATAACTTTATTTACTCGTAGAAAAAGTATTGTAGGCAATCATTACATGATTAAGTTTTAAAATCTCGAACTTTAGGAACCCGCATTACGCAACGATTGCATAAAATACTATATAATTATTAATTCCATAACGGATAACAATCGCGAAAACCGAAGAACTCAATAAACGCCCAGTTGCTTAGTGAAGCTAAAAGCTTATGTTTATTTGTAAATATATGTCTACAAAAATAAATAATATCAGACATAATTGTCAGTCATAGTCAATAAATTACAAAAAAATATTAACATTATGTGTAGGTACAAGGGTTACCTATCTGTAGTCCAAAATGACATTTTCCAGAAATAATGTTTGGTCGAAATTTCATAACCTCGAAAGTAATTTTGAGAGGAAAATGTTAACTTAACTTAATCTAACCTTTTTTTTTTTTTCTTACCTAACGGAAGCAAATCGTGTCTTTGCGATAAACATAATTTAATTTGTTTAAACTTATTGACTCGTAAATATGATTTTTTTTCCATCGAATATATTAACAAACATTTGGGTGAATATCAACAAATGCATTTTATTGTAAGTTTTGGTGGCGCAATTTTTTTTTAGATTTTCCAGTATCCGAGACTCGTTTGCAATAAAATGAAACATTTCATTTATATATACGTGACCGGGACATAACCATTTCCATTAATTTCAGAGATATAAGCAATTAAAAATTTTTCTCGCCACCAATACTTAGAAATGCCACCAAAACGCTTATCGGTTGCACCAGAATTGAATATTGCCACCAAAGTTGGAATATAAAAAAAAAAACTATTAAGTAAATTTAATTGTGATAAAAATTTGTTTGCCTCTTTAAAACGACGCACAGTTGGAATTTTCTTCTGCTTTTTCTTTTTAATACCATGTGACGGGACGAACGAGTCATGCGCCTGCTGGTAAGCTACACGCTTGTCTATAACAGTGGCAGTGCCACTCAGAGCTTTAAATAAGCAAAGATCTGAGGAGCACTGCCACTGTGCCCGTCACCCTGAGACGTAAGTTGGCAAGTCCCATGTGCCTGTAACTTCACCAGCACCCTTACCCTTCCAAACCTAACCATGCTAACATTACTGCTTGGCGGCAGAAATAGGTAAGGTGGCAGTACTTCCCTGGATTTTAGTGAATGAATTCATTGTTGTTTTAATTGGCAGTTGAAGAACTGTGATACACAACGCCATCTCTACGAATGTTTCCTAAAGATAAGTTGTAGAAACCCAAATGTTTACCATGAGGACATACGGTAGGTTTCTCCGGAAATTAAGGCTTGATGAGGCATCATCATCATTCACAGACTGATTTCACCCACTGCTGGGTATAGGCCTCCTGAAGTTTGTGCCATCCATCACGATCCCGTGCTAGCCGCATTCATTCACACTCCGCGACGAGCACCATGTCGTCGACCCACCTTGCAACAGGGCGCCCGACGCATCTTTTGCCCATCCTCGGCCACCAATCAGTCGATGTCTTGTTGGTGGAACAAGACATCGACTGATCATCACCTTGCCTAGCTAGGTGTCCCGCCCATTCCCGTTTGAGTTCCATGATCCGAGTTCCAGCATCCTAGACTTTCGTCCATCGTCGGATCTCAACGTTCGGAACTCGGTCTACAAGGCTGATGCCGAGCATAGCGCGCTTCATGGCCCTCTGTGCAACTCTCAACCTGTATACAGTCTCCTGCGTGAGCGGCCACATCTCGTCACCATACGTCATGGCGAGCAGAACACATTGATTAAACAAGCGGGTCTTCAGACACTGTGGAACCTTACCTGATTTAAGGATGTCACCTAACTTGCTAAGCGCAGCCCATCCCAGCTGGATTCTTTTTGAGATCTCTTTAGGCTGATGCTCTTTGCCAAAGGATAGAACATGTCCGAGACAGACGTACTGATCGACTCTCTCCAGCCTCTCATTTCCCACCGTGACAGTGGTATTTGACGGACTGGAGAGATTCACCATAATCTTCGTCTTGGACATATTCATCCTTAGGCCAACTCTCAAAGAAGCATCATAAAGTTGTTCCAGCATCCTTTGGAGATCGTCGAAACTTGCAAATAGCACGAGATCGTCCGCGAATCTTAGGTGAGACAAATGGTGTTACACCATTGATGTTAATGCCGCGGTTAGCCCATTTAAGGGTTTTTACGACATCTTCAAGTCCTCGCCGGATTGGAACGGGATTGGTTAAATCGTGAACTCGTACCTGCAGAGTGGCTGAACGGTAGAGCTCCCGGGGCACATCCACGTAGCGGCAATCGTTGTGGCAGCGATGAAGAGCGTTGAACACGGCCCAATGTTTGATACTGTCAAAAGCCTTCTCATAATCGACGAAGGCCATGACGAGGTTAAACAATGTGCGTATTAGGCGGCCGCTAGCGACTATTAACATCATAAAATCATGGTAAAGGTATAGAAAGTGAAATATCATGTTTGACACAAAATTACTAATAAAGGTATTGTACACCATGCGTATAGAATAATAATAATAAATAATGATCTGAGTACAGAATACCCAGAAACTCGACCTCAAAAGCTCGTGGAATTACATCTATTTGCCATGTTTTATTGAAATCGGTCACCGGAAAGTGCGCGAAATATGTTCTCCAAATTTAAAAGTGAGGTACTCTCCTTACAACGAAAAAAGAATTTTACAAATTTAGCCGGAGTTATCGCGTAACCTATGTACAAAAATTTTTTCTTGTATGTATTTTTTTCTTATTTGAAGTCGATTACAAATGGCTTGTCACTTCTAGCACTAATGATTAAAGCGACGCCGCTTTTAAAACCTCTTTTTTTAGTTTTCAGATGCGTACTTATATGCCGCACGGGTGCTGGTGAAATTACAGACGCATGGGACTTGTCAACTTATGTCTCAGAGTGATGGGCGCTAAGGCAGTGCCTCACAGGTCTTTTTGATTTAAATCACTGAGTGGCAATACAACTGTTATGGACTGGCGTGTCGCTTACGATCAGGTGTACGATTTATCATAAAAGAAAAGATAGAGTCAGTAAACCTAACGAATTTCTCTATGATTTTATTACAGCTCCTTGTTTTTGGTTTAGTAGCGCCGTCTGTAACAAAAAACTATGAAGAAATTCTTCTCTTAACTCTACTACAATATCTGTATCTGAATGAAGGGAACTAAATTTGGCTTGACAACATTAGTGGCGCGATAACCGTTCATATGTAATTACATGTATTCAATTTCAAAAGCAGTTGGTTGAACATAAGCTATCTTGTAACAACCGGTTATATTCGAGACATTTCCCCATCAGCTAATTAACCGTGTGGATATGGTCGATGGTTGAGAAGCCGCTCCGAAAGTCAGCCTGCTCAATAGGCTGCGCTTCGTCAAGTTCACTGGTAAGCCAGATGGTCAAAATCTTTGTAAATAGTTATAAATCTGAGAGAGCAAGCTAATCGGCCGATAATTGCTAAGTTTTGCAATGTCGCCTTTTTTGTGGATGGTGGTGACGATGGCATTCTTCCATTGCTCTGGTGTTCGAGCTTCATGAAGAACTTTGTTGAAAAGTTTCACAAGCACTTTTACCACAGGATTTCCTCCTGCTTTGAGTAGTTGGACTGAAACACCATCATCTCATCATCATCAGATGATGGTGTTGATAAGGCACTGAGTACTAATTTGGAGTTATTACTTTTTCTTCAAATAACCTGAAGAATGAGCCAGCCTTTTTGAACAATTTCGTAATGTACACGTTTAATTTAAATATTATTACCGGTAGCTTTTAACGCCAGTTGATCGAATCAATGTCAGTAATGTCATTCCCAAACGACACTGATTGATCTGTAGTTGTCTTTAAAAATCCTCCAACTACAATCGGGGCACCCGCGATTATTGCAAATGTGGCCATGGCAAGGGTGCCCAGGAGTTGAAGGATTATTAAATAGAACTGCAGATCAAAGTGTCATTTGGGAACAACATTACTGATATTTATTCGTTTATCTGGCATTAAAACCTGCCATTGATAAAATTAAAATTAAACCTGTAGAAAGTTACAAAATTGTAGAAAAGACTGGCCTTTCCCTGGTAACATGAATTTTCTTCAGGTTGTAAATAAATTTTATTGAATGTCAAGATGTTTCACCACTATGATATTCAATTATTTTTTGTGAAATTACTCCACTTGTTAGTTATAATTGTACCAACTGTTATTTCTTCAGGTTATTTGGAAAAAAGTAACAACTCTAAATTAGCATTCTGTGCCTTATTTTGCATCAAGTCTCAATGTCTCGATAAACTCACCGCATGTCCTCATGGTAAACATTTGAGTTTCTACAATTTATCTTCAGAAAACATTCCTGGAGATAGCGAAGTCTATCGTAGTTATTCAACTGCCAATGAACTAAATTTTCGTGTTTGACGTTTTGAACAAAATCATTTAATCAATGATATCACCGTTAATTTAAGTAAAATACAAATTTAAAAGATCGCTAAGGTACAAATAGATTAAAAAGCAATTAAGTAATTTTTGGTTATCTGAAAAATTACTAGTAACACTATCTTTTTTAAGTTTATTGGGACAAATAAACTATAATACTTTAAAACAATTTTCGAAAGTGAACGTTATATTCAAAAA
>NW_020655800.1:0-18020 GCF_003589595.1 Hyposmocoma kahamanoa | reverse complement strand
TAACACAGGTTTTAACCTAGCTTGGACACCAGTCTCCCACAATAGCATTGTAAATATATATTTGTACATTTAACCCTTGTAAATTTGTCAGCTATTGGGAGAAATAAATAAATTTTGTTTGTTTGTTTTGTTTGTTTGAAATTAAGAAATAAAAATACGGAAGACTTAAGTTTACAACTTAACCGCTGAGTTGCCAGCACAAAAAAAGATATTTTTTACAGATCTGCACAAGAACTCAGGAACGGACATTTATTCAACGATAGATAAAATCATACCCTTTTTTAACAAAATCTGAAAATTTTGCGGTCGGAACGCACATGTTCTCCAGGAGTACAATACTATGGACGACATTCGACATCAAACTCTTGGTACACCAAGGTCTCTCTTAGCAGCAATGGCCGGCCCTGAACCATCTAATGCTCTTCTAGCGGAAGGCGGGCTGGTTAGACAGTTCGATTTTTTTTAAGTTAAGCGATTTAGCTTTAAGTGTGCAATGGTCCTATTCGTAAATTACAATGGACCATTGACCATCGTAATTTACGAATAGTGTGGAACTGGATACACGAAATTGTGAATACAAAGTGTTCCGTGTAGGAATTGATGAATTTTGTTATTGTATCAAATTGTATCATCAAAACATGTGTTTATTCCCAAATTTTTTGTGTTTCTTGGGCCATTTTTGTACAATAAATTAAACGCCAAAAGGTTTACATACAGGTTAAGAAAATTCTCCAAGAATTCCTTCAAAATATGACTACGAAGATACAGAGAATTATTAATTATCCCAAAATAAATGTTGTCTGATAGGTATATGATCCGCGTATTGGTATATGATATGCATTTTATTGTTTAATTATTTTTTTGTTAATAATTTAATCATATGGTCGATAAACGATTGTACAATTATGTGTACAATTAGTACTTTTTACCTGAAATACAGTATTCTCCTAGTTCAGGTATATGTGTTATATTTTACATTTATTCGCATAATTAGTCTTTAGTTATTCATTTGTAGAATAAATTATTCAATAAACAATTTTATTTATTATTTTTATTAATGTAATCCGCTAAAACTGCCCCGATAAGCCGAAAAGCGCAATCTCAATCTGAGTAAGTTTTAGGAAAATCGACTTTTTGTAAATTGCATTTTATGTAATTGTATTTTATTTAAAAATATTTTTAGTGGTTTTTTAAATGTTTTAAGTTAGATAGCGCTATTTCCATTATACCATTATACGTGAAATTATTATAGCTAACTAAAAAAACTAAAAAAAAACTAAAAAACTAAAAGTATCTCAGAAAAAGTGCCTTTCAGCTTAGCAGGGCAGAAAAGTGGTTGTAATAAACGTATTCATACCGAGTGGTGCTACTGTATTGCTTGTTTTGATTATTTACCTCACCTGTCGTTACTTCATCCATCACCGTGCTTGGTATACCTACCTACTATCGTCGAGCAAACAGTGCTTATGATGTGCAAAGAACTTTCACAAATTTTTCCCAGACAAAGCTGATTTAAATTAATTTTGTAAGTAAAATATCACTCAAACACAACTATTAAATATAGGTATTAAATATGTATTAAAACCATGTTTAGGTCTTTACATTGTGAATTTGGGTAGGATTCGTCAATTTTCTTCCTCGCGACCTGCAGTTGTTTTATGTTATTTTGGCGCGTAATTATTCGCGAATTCCGCCACTACCCGCGACTGTTTTTAATTTTGAAAATAGTAAAAACATGTTTTCATATGATTCTAGTGCTAATCGATATGTATTTAAATAAAATAAAATATATTTAAAGGTGACGAGCACGTCACCTTTAAATATATTTTATTTCTTAATAAAATGAATATATAAAGTGGTTAAGTGTTAAAGCGTAAAATACTATGAACGTTTCTCAGAATTAGGGCCGCCGTCCACTTTAGCTATTTTCTTGATGCTGCGTAAGTAGGTACAACTAAATATTCAATCGGAAACGTCGCCATCTGTCAAATTCTGAATTTTACATTTCGATATTTATTAGCAGTTAGTACAAAAATGTGTTTGGCATGTCCCCATTAAGCACATTAAGATTGTGTTACGAGTACTTTAGTACCTACCTATTACGATTACGTATTGTAGTTACGTTCTTCTTTACAATAAATATAATAATTATAATATACACATTCCATTACACATGCACAAGCAGATACCTACACAGCAAATACACAACACACACATACTTTAATTTATCCCCAGAGGGCGCCCCTTAGCAATACTTAAAATTTATGTGCGGAGCGCCTAAACAAGTAAATAACCGTTGCGCGAGTTGGTGTAAACAGCTGACGCGCGCCGGTTTTTATTAAGAAATTAAAGTATAATTATCAAGTGTTACTTTACAACTTACATATTTAATTGTACGCATAATTCATTAACTTTCGATTAACGTAAAAATGTAAGTGATATGATGTACGTGTGTGCCATGTGAAATAAAAATATGACGTCCTTAATAAGTTAAAGAGTTAAGTCATTTTGAAAGCTGATTTTCAGGTATTATATCGTATTTCATATTGTGTTAGTGTCTAATAGGTAAGTTAGATAGCTTTTTACTACTACTGACTATATTTTTTTATAAAGTATACATTAAGGAATAATTTCATGGTAAGCGTTAGAATCACTCAAACGGAATATATTATCATATTTATCCAAGTACACCAAAAATTTCATTTTTCAATTTCATGTGCTTTTTGAGTGCAGGATTTGCTGTGCATCATTGCATTTTATTTGAGATCTTTTTGTTGGTAGTACGAAGGTGTAATTAAACTGAATGCTTTTCTAATTTGCCAAACCAGATAGCCGCCATTTTTTGGTTTCAATTGCACGGTAGCTATCCTTTAAGGGTCGAGTAGGTGAGGGCGATGCACTATCGCGTGAGCGGGTACAGCTCTGCGAAATCTAGACGTTAACAAAGCTAGTGAACCTAATGGTATACCAGCACGAGTACTGAGATTTTGTGCGCCTGAACTGACTCCTGTGCTGACGCGTTTGTACCGCCTCTGTCTCAAAACGAGAATCGTTCCAGGATCGTAGAAGGGCAGCCGTGCCGACCCCTGCAATTATCGACCTATCGCTATTAGTTCCATACTCTGTAAGGTTATGGAAAAAGTTCTGAGTAACAAGCTGCTGTCATACCTTGAATCAAACGACCCACTCAGTCATCGTCAATATGGCTTTCGCCGGGTACGATCAGTTGGGGATCTTCTCGTCTATGTTACAAACTGCTGGGGCGAAACCATCGAGAAACACGGCGAGGCTCTGGCCGTGTCACCAGTATCTCGAAGGCCTTTGACAGGGTTTGGCACTCAAGTCTGCTGAGCAAGTCAGATTTCCTTGATGAACGGTCAATCAGAGTAGTCATTAGTTTTTTCGAAGGCTGCTCATCGGATTTGATGGCTATCGATGCCGGACTTCCTCAAGGGTCGGTTCTCTTTGCGTCTCTTTTCCTACTGCACATCAATGACCTGCTAGTTCCAGGTATTGTTGGGCATGCAGTTGACAGCACTGTTACGGAGAGATATCTGTCCAGCGCAAAGGACAGCAGGATAGTTATCCGTTTGTTGAGAGAGGCCATGGTGGAGCGGACGAACTTAACCTTAAGTCTTCTCTCTCAGTGGGGAGATGACAATCTGGTCGAGTTCAACGCCACCAAAACGCAAGAAGCTGCACGGACACTAATAGATAACTTTAATATCTTAGAGTTAAACCAAGTTAATTTTGCTAAAAACCCCAATGGTAACGTTCTGGACTTAATTTTTTCTAATTTCTATTTAAACATTGGTGGGTGTAAGCAACCCTTGACAAAAGAAGATGTATATCCCCCCGCCCGCGGACTCTTTCGGGTGAACACGTATTTTGATTTGCTCTCGAGAAAAAAATTATAAGTTGTGCAAAAAACAAGTTTTTGATAATAAAATTTATATAATCCGGTAGCCCAGTGAATAAGCTACATAGTGCAAAAAACAGTTTTAAATTCGGTCAAAAATCAAGATTTGAAAACGAAATTTAACTTCACAACGGCTTAAAAATTTTAAAAGAAAGAACACAGCGGGTGAATCATCGAATGTGTGAATGGAACACTGCTGAGCTGAGGTTAACGACCGGCCTTCACTTGTGTCATCCATCAAGCGACAGAGGCGGCATATACTTGGAGTCCGTCGGAGGCGGCCTATATTTGGAGTATAAAATTCCGCAAATTCATACTTAACGCGCACACAGCGACGTACTACGGCTTCACGGCTCAAGTTATAGTGGACGGAAAGCGATTTTGTACGGGAGCGTCGATAACCACCATTTTTACATGACCCCTATCGATGTTTGAGCGCCCCATTACATTCGAACAAACGAGGATATAGATCGGTTCTGTGGCTCAAGTTATAGTGGACCTACGGCGAAATTGTACGTGAGCACCGATTACCACCAATAATTTATTTATTTATTTTCATGCAAGTCACATTTGTACATACAATATTGACATCTATGACACCCTGTAAGGGTATGGCACTTAGTCGCAACACCCTATTACTATACATTACATTTACAATTTCAGTATCGTCAAGTACACAATAATAATATTAATAATAATTAAAAATATGAACAAAACAATAAATGTCAATTTGATTCTAATTAATTAAATTACTTACTAAAAATTAATTAAATTTGTCAGCATAATATTCATTTAGGTCATAATAACATTTCTCATTTAGCAGTTCTTTTAAATTTTTGATGAAAGTTGCGTCATTTGTCTCATTTCTTAGGTACTCTGGTAGTTTATTATGAATTTTAATGGCATTATAATAAGGACTGTTTTGATAGATAGTCATAGTAGTTCGTGGTAGGTTTAGCTTATTTTTGTATCTGGATGGTCTCAAAGGATTTGGTACAGCGCTAATAAATAATTCCTTATGCTTTCTTATAAATTTTGCCATTTCTAATATGTACATAGAGTGAAGGGTTAATATTTTTAAGTTTTTAAAATGTTGTCTACAAGAATCCATTTGCTTGATATTTGTGAGAATACGTACGCACATTTTCTGTAGGATAAAGAGATCATTTACCTGGGAACTGTTTCCCAATAATATCAAACCGTAGTTCAACCAAGCGAATGCAAAACCGTAATAGGCTGTTAAGGCTGTCTTTAAATTTGTGACACATTTCAGTTGGTACAGGGCATAGGTAAATTGGGACATTTTAGTTTTAATTTTTTCTACATGCGTTCTCCAGTCAAGATGCGAGTCGATTTCTATCCCTAAGAAAGTACATGTATTAACTTTATTTAAGTATTTACCATTTATACATAAGTCTAATCCTAAAGCAGGCATTTGCCGCGGTTTAAATTCTATAATTTTAGTTTTGTTGTAGTTAACTTCTAGGTTGTGTACATTTAGCCAGTTTGTTATGTCTTTAAAAGTTTGTTCAAAGTGTAATTTAAAATTTTTGTCCTCTTTATTGTATTTGAAAATTAGAGAGATATCGTCTGCAAATAAAGTACATGATGTTTTTATGTGCTTAGGTAAATCATTTATGTACAATATAAACAGGATACATCCCAGTACGCTACCCTGGGGAATCGAACAGTTTGTACAGATTTCATTTGACCTGTATGTAATTATTTATAATAACTCTTTATTGCACAAAGAAAAGATACATGAAACACAAGTTATAAAGGACATATACAAAGGTGAGCTTATCTCTAGAAGAGATCTCTTCCAGCCAACCCTAGTCTAGGTGAAAAATGAAGTCTGCGGGACTAATTATTGTACAATAAAATTTAAATTTAAATGTGAGTAAAAAAAAAAATAAATTTAATAATATATATATATATATATATACATAATATATATACATATAAAGGATGATGATATGATATGATATGAGATAATATATGTACATATGACAGACATACACACGTACATGAACTTTATATACATAAATACAAACATAAGCAGAATATATATTATAATCTAAACAAATTAGTACTTATAATATATGTCACCTATTAACTATCTAACGCGTTCGACAGGTAGTGCTCTTTTAATTTATGTTTGAAAGATGCCACCGATGGACTGTCACGAATGCCAGCAGGCAGTTTATTCCACATACGAGTTGCACTTACCGTGAAAGAGTTGTGGAAGAATTTCGAGTTGGATTGAGGATTTATTAGTGATCTAGTGTCACAGGTACGTTTTGGGCGGGAACTGGGGGATAAGGGAGAAAAACGGGAACATAGATAATGAGGAAGCTGGGGGTAATGTAGAATTTTGTAAAGGAGACAAAGAACGTGCATATCTCGGCGAAGTCGGATTGGTAGCCATTTCAACTTAGTCCGAAATTCAGAGACACGGTCATATTTCCGTAAACCGAATATGAAACGGATTGCCAGATTTTGTAGGCGCTCCAGTTTGTTAAGCAGCTCCTCAGTAGCATCCAAATAACAAACATCGGCATAGTCGAGAAGAGGAAGTAGTAAAGACTGAGCAAGCATAACCTTGGTATTGAATGGCAAGAAGAATTGAAGCCGCTTGAGAGAGTGGTAGGAAAAATGCATGCGTCGACTAACCTCATTTACCTGCGGTCTCCAAGACAGTGTATGATCAATTATCAGACCCAGGTTCTTTGTATTATCAGCATATGGAAGACTCACTCCATTATACGAAACCTTGGCGAGATTATCAATGTCCAACCTACAGTAAAGTCTGTTGCTACCTACGATTATTGCCTGTGATTTCGTTGGGTTTATAAGCAATCCAAACGCATCAGCCCAAGACTTCACCACAAGAAGATCTTTATTAATATCGTCAATGGCAGATAGGGTATTAGCTACATCAAAGTGTCGATAAATTTGCACGTCATCAGCGTATAAGTGGAACGGAGGTGTTATTCGTTTTGTGAGTTCATTTATGAACAGCGAGAAGAGAAGAGGTGAAAGTACACCACCCTGAGGCACCCCTGAAGTCAAAGGAGACCAATCAGAATAAGTGTCATCATGCTTGATCCTTTGAAGGCGATTGCGGAGGTAGTCTGAAAACCAAGCGATTGCAGCAGAGGAGAAGTTAAGAGAGCAGAGAATGGCAAGAAGGATGTCATAGTCGACAGAGTTGAAAGCACTGCTGAAGTCTAGTAACACAATAATGGTAAACAATCGGTTATCCATGGCGTGGCGAATATCATCCGTGACGTTAAGTAAGGCAGTTACTGTGCTATGACCAGGACGAAAACCGGATTGATATGGACTTATAAGATCATAACGAGAGACAAATGAGAAAAGTTGTTTATGAACAGTGCCTTCAAGGACCTTGGACAGGAATGGTAGGATGGAGATAGGACGAAATTGGGAGAAAGCCGTGGGAGTAGCGGATTTAGGGATGGGAATGACGTGGGCTAATTTCCAGTCGCTAGGAGAGACGTCAGTTGCAAGTGAACAATTCATAATGTGTGTGATAATTGATGTAACGTCATCCAGGATAGGTATCAGCATGTCACGGCAAATACCATCTTCACCCACGGCCTTGGAAGTAATGGATAGGATACTCTTCTTAACTTCCCCCTCAGTGACTTCGCGAAAAGAAAAAGGCTCATAAGCAGGACGCGCAACAGTGCCCAGAGAGGTGAGCGTGGAAGTCTTGATAGAGTCAGCAACTGTAAATGGTGAGTTGGTAAAGTATTTGTTGAGTGAATTGAGATCGGGTAAGTCAACAGTACAGTCACGATCTTTACCTACACCAATTGATCTCAAGAACTTCCAGGTTTGACCCATAGACAAGCCTTCCAACGACGAATGGATGTAACGCCGTTTGGCGTCTCGACACAGTCTGTTGCAGAGATTACGCAGCCGTTTATAGGAAAGCAAATTATCGTCACCTGGAAACCTCCTAAGGATCGACTTGGCCTTGTCCCTACGTATCATGATTTTCTTTATTGATGGTGTGAGCCAAAGCGCAGGCAGATGCTTAACGCGCACTGGTCTGAGTGGGGCATGAGAGTCATACAGCTTTATTTACAGATTGTTAAAAATTTTGATCTTCTCATTTACCGTGTTAGCTTCAAACAGTGCAGACCAGTCAATATTAGAAAAATCCTCTCTCAAACGATCCACACAAACGCTACCAAAGCTGCGCTGAAAAATGACTTTAACTCTGGGTTTTGGAGTGCGTACTCGGTAAGATAAATATATGAGGTCATGATACGAGAATGGGGCAGTGGTTTGTCCATGCAAGAGCACTGACTCTGTTTTCGAAACTATCTGGACATCTAAGAGTGATGGTTGACAATTGGGGGAATGATGGGTGGCAGCGAGTGGGAGCAATACAAAGTTCACTGCAGATACAAGGGAGTTAAGACGTGAGGAACGGAAGTTATTCTTTAATAAACAAGTATTAAGATCACCCATCAATATTACATGGTCGTAAGAAGCACTCAAGGATTCAAGGGTTGTCTCAAATAAATCAAAATAATTTACATTAATACTAGGGCTATAAGTAACACCTACTAAGATATTGGTGTGGTGTAAGTTGACGTCCAGAAACAGATACTCCAAAGACCCAGTGTAAGTGTTAGGAGACTGGCTGACAATGGAGCATGGGATGTGGTTTTTGATGTAAATACATACACCACCACCACCAATCCCAACTCTATCGTTACGATATAATTTATATCCATTGAGTGAAAAAAGGGGGGATGGAAGAGAAGGTTTAAGCCAAGATTCAGAAATTAAGATTACATCAACTATGCCGTTGTTGAATGACGTATTTAATTCGGAGATGTGTCCAGGGACACTTTGCGCGTTAATATGCACTAGGTTCAAGAAATTGGATTTTCCATGAAATATTGATCGCAGCTTAACGTCTAGTGAAGGCCCATCGGAGTCAGAAGAAATAGAAAAATCACTACAAGCACTTTCAAATTCATCAGATGAGCTATCGGTAATATAACTAGAGTTTATAGACATAAATATAAATTAATAAATATGTAAATTATAAGTAATAAAACAATATATGTATACACCAAAATACTACAAATAAGATAGATAAGCAAAATTAAGAACAATAAAAAAAATTAAAATAAAATAAAAAAATTAAATCACCAGCGAGAGTTGGCAACACAATAACAGTAAAGGCAAATAAATTTATTTACTAACAAAATCATCATAGCCATAAAGTTACAATTCATAACTGAACTTTATGTTTAAATATCCTTAATATTTCGACTGGATTACAAAGTTACGGAAAAAAAAAAATTTCTTTCTTTCTTTCTTCTTTTAAATGTTATGGCTCCATCGAAACATTCAATGATTTTGCCAATGTCAAGTAAAAATAACTATGTACGGTAGTTTAATATTATAATAAAAATTATACAAAAAAAAAATGGCGATTGCGCCAATGTCCTGTGAGAATAATTATCAGTTTAAATTTTAGAAGGAAACGTCACATTGATATTTCTACTGAAAGACGTACTCTAATCCAAAGTTACTATAAGAAATTAAAAAAAAAAACAATATGAAGCAAAAATTTTAGAACGAAAAATCATATTGACAGTTTGAGCTGACATTATGCAAATGAGCATTATGTTTATGGGGTATAATTTTAATTTTCAAATAATGAAATACCTTATTATTTTAGAGGAAGGAAAGTAGCATAAAGTGGAGGTACCTAAATACAAGTTAATGTTATAAATACGGAAGTGGAAGTACCTCACAATAAACACGATAATTATATTGATTGATAACTTAGCTGCCTGCCGTGGATGGAAAACTGGCCTGGAGCTTTTGTAATTCAACGAACTCCGTGATTTTTCTTCTGCTTTTGTCCGGCAATATCACGACTATGGTACCATCAGACGACCAACAGTTTTTAATGCCGAAATGCTTACGGGCCATGGCAAATATGTTCTGCCTTGACTTTGTTAGAAACTCCGACATGGAAATTCTCGTGCCCTTTAACGCTATTTTGGCCTTCCATACATCAGATCTATTTTTATAAGTCGCAAAACGGACTAGCACAGGGCGAGTACGGTCTTTTTTAGCGGTCCCTAGTCAGTGACAGGTCTCTATGCACTCTGGTCGAATTTGCATTAACTTCAATCTACCGCCTAGCACCTCAAGCACCCTAGTAGCAACGTTTTCCTTATTGTCCTCTGGCAAGCCATGAAGCAACAAAACCTTGCGCCTAGAATGTGTCTCCAGACGATCCATACCTGTGTGGAGAAGATCCAGCTGCATTTTCAATGTTTTGACCGCTTTTACTATAAATGTTTTGAACTGTTGATAGTCTGCAGATAAGGCTTTAACCGTTTGCAGCTGGGCAGCAGGGACCGATGAAATAGTGTGCTGCTGAAGAGCCTTTTCAAAGTCCTCCATGCGGGAATGAAAAAATGAAGTGAGGTCTTGAAGTGTATCACTAACTTCAACAGCATCCATGGCCAGCAAACAAGTTTTCCAATACCCAAGTGATGTGATACAAAGTGGTGGTTCTGAGTGGTTGTGGTTGTGGTGATATGGAGAAAGGTGCAATTGAAAATTTGTTATAGCCAACACTCACTGGCATATATACTAACACATTTATGTAAAATTAAAACTGTAAGTATACTTAAACTATTTAAATAAATTAAAATATACAGAGCAAATTCCAAGAGGTCTTATTCTTTCGAAGTACCCGCTTTTTTATTTCCATAGTATTAGTGTTTTGACTTTCAATTTGTACATACTGGATTCTATTTTCTAAGTAGGAGCATAGCCATTTAAAAGCGTCACCTCTAATACCACTGTCATAAAGTTTTTTGAGAAGTATGTCATAACGAACTTTATCATATGCTTTTGTCATATCGAGCAAGATGCCCACCGCGTAATTCTTTTCATTTATATGTGTGAGTGCCTCTTGCATGTACTTGTACACAGCTAATACGGTCGATTTGTTTTTTCTAAATGCATGTTGGTTTTCATCGAATATGTTATATTTTTCATAAAAATTATTTAGTCTATTTGACATTGCTTTTTCAAAGACCTTTGAAATAACCGGTAAAAGTGCTATGGGTCGATACATATTAGGGTCAGTTCTATCACCTTTTTTATGGATAGGTTTTATAATCGCTATCTTTAATAGATCTGGAAATGTACCTTCCGTGAACGATTTGTTGATTAGCGTCGTCAGAGGGTAACAAAGTTCGTTTGCGCATTCTTTTATTAATATTGAAGGTATTTCATCTATACCGTGGCTTTGTTTGTTTTTTAAGTTACGGATAAGTTTGTAAATTTCGCATTCATCCACAGGTCTTAGATAAATACTGTGTATGTTGGATGTGTTATGGCATATCTGTTCTGGGTCAGGTATGTGTTGGTGTTGATTTGTGGTATCATTTATTGATGTTTTTTGTCCTATTGTAGCGAAAAAGTTATTAAATGTATTTGCCACTTCCATAGGAGAGTCAACCACTTGTCCATTCGTATTTAAAGTGATATTCTCTTGTTGTTTTTTCTTTGTGTTCTTTGTTTTACTATTTATTACTTTCCACATAGCCTTTGATTTGTTATCAGATTTATTTATTTGTTTTATGTTGCGTAATTTTTTAGATAAGATGATTGATACTTTTAAAATTTTACTATATTTTTTGTAATATGTTTTTAAAGTAGCATTATTTGTGTAATTTATTAGTGTACGTAGTATTCTTTTATGTTTACATGAATTTCTAAGACCCTTTGTTATCCAGTTAATTTTATTATAATAATAATAATAAGAAATTCTTTATTTAAGACAACTGTGGTCCATAAAGTGTTAGTACAGACTTAAAAACTATGTTAGTACTTATACTCTACTATTGACCTAGTACTATTTATTAAGTGCCGCATAATTGGGCACTCACATCTCTCCGCAACAGTCTTCAGGAGGCTGTTGGGGCTGTCACGTATTCTGTTCAGTAGCGACGCCGACTTTTTACGTAGTACAGCCATGAAACCGTCTACTCGCGCCTCCACGAACATGGCTGACGCACTGCAGAAACGTGGCAAGCCCAACAGCGCCCTAAAAGCGTTGTTATACTGCACGCGTAGAGCATTCAGGGAGCGCTGGGTGTAGTTTGTCCATAGAGCGCCAGTGTACAGTGATGTGCAGTAAGCTCTAAAGAGTGTAAACTTCACTGCAGCAGTACATCTGACGAATCTACGGGCAAGCATGTTTGCTCTTACCGATAATGCTCTACGCTCGCGTTCAATATCCATATCATCCCTGAGGCGATCGGTAACATAGTGCCCCAGGTATTTGAAGTGGCTAACCCTCCTCAATGGCAATCCACCTAAAAATATTGGAATAGTACACCTGGGATCCTTGCCACCGGCCGCCCCAAAGATCATATACTCGGATTTCTTTACGTTATATACAAGGCCATGAGAAACCGCGTACAATTCACACACCCCAATAAGTTTCCTCAACGCACTAATCGATGGCGCCAGCAACACCATGTCATCGGCATAACTAATATTATTTAAACAAATTCCGTCTACAAAGCAGCCAACATGCGTGCTGCTGAGCTCACCGAGCAGTGCGTTGATGTACAAATTGAACAAATCAGGTGATGTCAATCCCCCCTGCCTAACTCCACACTCCAAGGTATAGGGCTCAGAAAATGCGTTAGCCCACCTTACAACATTAGTTTGATTTTGGTACCAATACCTAAAAACATTTGTCAGCTCCACAGGCATGCCTGCGGCACAAAGTTTATCCCAGAGGATGTCATAGGAGACCAAGTCGAAGGCCTTCGACAGGTCCAAGAAGCACGCATAGACCGGCGTCTTCCTGTTAATGTAGTATCCAACGGTATGCTTCAGTGTCGCAATAGCACTTTCAGTTGACAACCCTGATTGAAACCCAAACTGAGAGTCGTGCAATTGCAGGTGTTTTTTTAAATGTACATTGAGCACACTGTCAAATACCTTGGCCACTATAGTTGCGAGAGAGATAGGTCTATAGTTCGACCTGTCCGACACGTCACCCGTCCTGTTCTTAAGTATTGGTACCACAGTCGTTCTCATCAGATCGTACGGTAAATATGAGTGTCCCAGACACAAGTTAAATAGTAAAGCAAGGATCCTAGGTACATGGAAGCCTGCACATCTTAAGTGTTCAATGCTGAGACCGTCGTGTCCCGGTGATTTTCCTTTCTTTATATTACGTAAAGCAACACGAATATCACTTGCTTTGATTAAGGTTGGTACCAGTCCACGACAGGACTCAGCATCGATCACAGACCGAGACAGCCCCAAAGGAGAATTCACGGTAAAATGCTGTCTGAAAAGATTAGCAATACCTTACTCATCTGTCACATCATCAACGCCCACGGGTAAGCTATGAGGTCCGTTTAATCTGTTAGTGGACTTCCAAAAATTACGGAAGTCGGACTTGGAGTGATGTGACGCCAGTTTGTCCATCTTTAATTGGTCTTGGTTTTTCTGACACCATTTAAGTCTGCCTTTAAAAACCCGTTTAGCGTGTACCACATCATCATAAATACGACCCGACCTGGGGCAGCCGTACCACTCCCACATAACATATTTGTCTCTAAACTCAGCGTGAGCGGTGCTGACATGCTCGTTCCATCCTGCGACACATTTTCTACGCCATTTCCCTTCACAATACACCGAGCTTGCTGCAAAACTCAGTGTGGAAACAAATTGAGTGTACAACTCATTGATTATGCCTTTGTGCCGATTGTTATTACAAAATTCACCACAGCATTTCTGAAGATCTACAGGTAAATCTACGTATTTCAGAGAGTCGTTACATAATTTTGTGTAGTTTTCTACTTGCGCAGGTGTTCTATTACCCCACAATACCCTGTTTGGTTTTCTAGGCAGAAACGTAATCTTACTTTTAATTACATTAAAATTGCAATGAATGAATAATGGAAAGTGATCTGACCACTGTACGTCCTTATACACATAACATTTAGTTATCGTAGACCTGGCTGCTTTAGTAACCAGACAATGGTCCAACCACCTTCTGCCACCGTGCGCATCACTAATATAGGTATAGGTGCCTGAATTAGCCCCTAGTATATTTACATCTGCACAAAACCAATCTGTCTCTGTACAAAAATTTATTACCTCATTATAAAAAGTTGTTCCGATGTGAGCGTTAAAGTCCCCTAAAATTATAACAGATTCAACGTCATTGTCCGCCACTATAGCATTCAAACAACCTAAGCAATCTGAATACTCCGGTAAATTGTCGTTATTATCAAACGGCATATAAACTGTAATTATTAATACTGGTTTATCACTAAGTGTCACTTTAATCGCGGCTATACGAGGGTTATCGCATGGGACAACAGACACACAGTTAAAAACACTCTTCCTCCATAGTAACGCTAGCCCGCCAAACGGCCTACCTTTACGCATACCCGTAGAGATGTCCACGGCTGATGTACCCGTACTGCCGAAATTATCATCTATAGATGCCAGAAAAGTCAAGTCATAAGGCAAAAGCCAGGTTTCTTGTATTGCAACAATATCAGCTCTTTTACAGAGCGATCTTATACTATCTACCGATCGCTTAATCGATTTACAATTGAAAGACACTAGGATGGTATCATGCAATTCGTGTGCATCCATTTATTTATTTATGTGTTCTTGTCGCTTCCTCGACCGATTTATTCAGTTCTTTATGTTTGAAATGAATAAAACGTCGGAAAATTATTCCATTAGGCCAAAAACTTTCATCTAAAAATGTTTTTAGTTTATGTCTGGGGACAAACAATTTATAAGCCTTATATAAATTTTCTCTTTTTATTGACATCTTTACTAATTCAACATTCTCCTTTGTTTTCTGAAAGATGTAATCAGTTATGTCCTGGTCACAAGTATCCCTATGCACATTAGTGATGAGAAGTGGAATCTTGTTTGCCGCTGACTTAAAATTTGCGCTAATACAGTTTTCTCCTTTGCCCAGACGCGAACTCAATCGATTTTGCTTTCTATAGGATTTTTTATTCACCACTTCTACCCATGGTTGATCCTTATTTACATCGCTGCCTCCGTTTTGCACTGTGCCATCCACATCATTTTTTAAGACTGTCGACTGACCGGTAGGCACGTATGAGTCATCGCCGCTTCGCTTTACTATGCTCTGTGATGTCGACTCCGTCACAACAACTGGTTTACCGGTCGCATACGCTTGCAGCGGGGAGGAACTACCCGTTATTTTTCTTAAATTCTCAGTGGCGGATTTACAAACTGGTGTATTTGAACACGGAACTTGTGTTTCAAAATCCAACTGAGAAAAGTCAAAATCCGCAATATGTTGCAAACCCATAGGACCACTGTCAAACTGTAAATTATCTCGAAATGTACCTCTTCTATTTTTGTTTACATTGCAGTCAAAGTTAATTAATGACGCATTTTTCATTGTATCTATTTGTAATCGGACTTCCTCAAGCTGATTTTTTGTAACATAATTATCCTTAATACAATGAAGATCTTTTTTTAAAATCAGAATGTCTTTCAACAAATTTGTAGCGTCTAGGTGATCAAAAGTTATCGGCGGTAGTTTGTTCAAATCTCTTGCTACAAAAATTGGAGTTTGATCTGGATCTGTGTCTTTAAAGAGGTGGATGATGTCATCGATATTATTGTTATGTGGTTTAATTCTTATTGTTGTCAAAGGTATATATTGACAAAGTAGGTTAGTTAGGATGTTACTAAATATTGTGTAGTTTATATTTATATCTTTTTGTTCCATTAATACCGAGTGCCAGTTAATTTCTTGTAATTTCTGTTTAAATCTTTTAATATTTTGATTAGAGAATACTCGTTTAGTTTGTATTTTTAGCTTTTGTTCATGTTCCTTTATGTTTGAGTTTAATTTTAAGGTAATTCCCTTATGATCTGAGAGCCCTAAGTCTCTTACTTCTACGTTAACATCTCTAAAATTTACAAAAATTAGATCTATGCAAGTACTTGTGTTATTTGTAATACGTGTAGGTGTACAAATTTGCTGGTGAAAATTATAACTAATCATAGTATTCTTTAGTTCAATAGAATTCTTTGATTTTTTTAAACATGTCGATGTTAAAATCTCCTTCAATCACTATATTTTTACATTTTTCTTTCTTCAATTTTTCGAGTAAAACGGTAAGAGTTTCATAGAAAACCATTTCTTCATGTTCATTCCAATATAAGCATATAATTAAGGTATTTTGACATTCAATTTCTAATCCGCATAGTTCCACAACATATTCTATTGACAAATCCGCAATATCTTGTCTTTCCTTACATTTTAAATAAATAAATAAATTCAAATTCATAAATTCAAATTCATTTATTCAAACAGACAACTTAGTCCATATTTGTTAGTAACAATATCTTATGCGCTAAGTTAGTAGAAATCATAAAGAACAAAAATACAATTTAAAAATAATAATAATAAAATTCAAAATTAATAATGTCCAAATTTGTTAGTAACAATGACTGTTCTTAAAAAACTATGTTAGTTGCAAAACATTAAAAATTAAAAATAAAAATTCACAATATCCACATAATAGTAATCAGATTATAATCAAATTCAAACAAACAATCTATGGTACATAATAATTACACTTTTTGTTTAAATGTACCATACAACAGTGGGACACATACAAACAATCAAGCCTGCCAGCTATCATGCTCAAGATGCTGTTACCGCTGGCCCGCACCCGGCGCACCAGGGAGGTGCATCGCTTACGCATAGTAGCGTTAAAGCAATCCACCCTCGCGTCTGCGAACATCCCTGAAGCGCTGCAGCGCCGGGGCAGCGCCAACAGCACCCTGAATGCATTATTGAACTGCACTTTTAGAGCATTGTACTGCCTTTGCGTGTAGTCCGCCCACAGGCTGCTTGTGTAAAAACATGTACAAAAGGCCTTGAACAGCGTCACTTTTACTTCAGCCGAACAGTGAGCAAACCTGCGGGCAATCATATTGGCTCTTACGGACAATGCTCTTCTTTCGCGCTCAATGTCCTCATCATCTTTAAGGTCAGAGGTCACCACGTGCCCCAGGTATTTGAACCGAGTAACAACCTCAAGTGTTGTATTCCTCAACTTGATACTTGGCACATCCGGCTTAGGCTTCCCTCTGACCGTAAAGACCATGCACTGGCTCTTGCATACATTGTATGCGAGTCCATGTCCAACTGCATACCTCTCACAAATGCTGACCAACCTCTCCAGCCCACACACGGAGGCACTCAGCAGCACCATGTCATCTGCATAGCTGATATTATTGACACATATTCCATCAATATGACAGCCGACATGCGTGCTGCTGAGCTCCTCTAACAGCGCGTTTAGGTAGATGTTGAACAGCATAGGTGAGGTCAAACCCCCTTGCCTAACACCACATTGCAAACGGTATGGCTCTGAGCATGCTCCCGCCCATCGCACAACATTGACCTGGTTTTGATACCAGAATTTGAAGATGTTGCTTAATTCTGTAGGGATATTCATATCTTCAAGTTTTCTCCACAGAATATCATAACAAACCAGGTCAAATGCTTTGGAGAGGTCTAGGTAGCATGCATATACTTGTGTATGACGGTCTGAGTAGTACTTCACAGTCTGCTTTAGTGCCAATATCGCACTTTCAGTTGATAAACCCGGCTTGAAACCAAACTGATTGTCATGTAAGCTTATAAGTCTTCCAATGTGGGAATTAAGCAGACCGTCCAGCACCTTTGCAATAATTGTTGCTAAAGAAATAGGCCTATAGTTATCCTTATTACTAATGTCACCTGTTTTGTTCTTCACAATCGGTACCACCACAGTCCTCATCATGTCAGTGGGCAAGTATGAGTGACCAATACAAAATGTATAGAGCATCGCTAAAACTCTAGGTAAGTTAGGTCCGGCGTATTGGAGGTGCTCAATGCTGAGACCGTCGTGGCCAGGAGATTTTCCTCTTAACATTGATTTAACAGCCTTATTTTAATTTATCTTTCGTCAGTATGCACACCCCCCCACCCCGATGG
>NW_020655799.1:10175-12795 GCF_003589595.1 Hyposmocoma kahamanoa | reverse complement strand
ACCTGCTCAACCAAAGCCCCAACTTCAACGAGCATTTGCTCGAATTCACCTAACCTAACCTAACCTAACCTAACCTAACCTAACCTAACCTAACCCAGTTACGATAGAAAACCGAACAAGTGAACATCTGCTCCGCGCAAAAAATTCATTAAAAATAGAAAAATACATATAGTTAAGTTAATTTTGTTGAAAAGTGTTTGTGTGTGTTGTGATTCACCCGGATAAGTGTTGGCAAGTCACTAGGTGCAGGGGTTCCAGAGCTATAAGACCTCAACTTTGGAGCTTCACTGAGACCAAGCTAAACAAGGTATTGTAAAGCCCTATACATGTACGTAAAGCCCGTAATATTCTCAGTACATTGGTGAAAAAATCGGGAAAATTGGACTACAATTGGAGGAGCTACAGTAACAGAAATATACGGTAAATTAACCCGACCAAAGTTCAAACAACGTAAACACCACGTACACGTCGTCGCGTCATCGCTACACGAGTACGCGACATAGATTTGTATAGGGCTCCACAAGCGGCTCGAAGACTTGCAGCCCACCTTGGGTGCTCCGGACCAGCCCATCAGCAGCAGCACCATAACCAACAACTCCCCCCTCACCACTTTACCCCGCCCTCAACCCTTTGCTCCACACGAAACCTCCCCTCCCCCCGCCCCTCCCGCAAAAACCCCCGCCGCCCATAACTCCTCTGCGGCTTATCCTAGGAGAACGCGCGAGGACTCATCAGTACAGGGAAAGGACGAGCTACAATCCTGCCCCTACCGATTTTTTGACCCCCCTCAAAATACCCCTTCCCGCAAAATACCCCTCTGCCCGTAACTCCATAACTATAAATCTTTGAGGACCGTGTGAGGGCTCACCAGAACCGGGAAAGGACACACTACAATCGTACCGCTACAGATCCCCCACCTCTCCCGCGAAATACCCCTCTGCCCGTAACTCCTTCAAGATTGGTCTTAGAGGACCGTGCGAGGAGTCATCAGAACCGGGAGAGGACACACTACAATACCAACCCTACAAACTTTTGAATTTCCCCTCTACGCGCACAATCCACGTAACTCACAAAGCCGAAGAAACAAACGTATTTTTAATTATTTTTAAGTCACATTTTGTTATATTATTATACTCCTGTAAACACTGCTCTTTTGGCAATTTACTTAATTTAAGTCCTAGCCTATACTAAAATAAATAAATAAATAAAATGTCGTCTAACACCGTACGTATCGCAAAAAAACCAGCTGCGGAGACCGTTAAGCCAACGAAAAAGGCGAACACAACTCGGCCATCAGCATCGAAAACAGCCACGCGATCGCTGAGGGAACAAGTATTGGCGAAGGCCACAGTAGCCAGGTCCTCTATTAGCGAGGACTCATCTCCATCGACAGCTAATACCGAGCCGGTCCTCAGTAGCTGCAAAAAAGTAGAGGAATGGTCTCGGGAAGAGCTGCCTCCGCGCCCCATCGTGTCGGACGACGAATCCACAGCGTCCGAATCTTACTTTTCAGATCAGCAAGACACTGGACGCCCTAGCTACATACAAACCACCACAAAAATACGAGGAGTGGAAATGGACATGGCAACCAGACTAGCGAATGAGCTGTTCCTGAAAGCAAAAGACGCACTAGAAACTGCAGGCAACATGAAAAGAGAGTGCAAAGCAACCGCACTCGAGTGCAAATCAAATCAAATCAAATCAAATCAAAATTATCTTTATTTCGTAGGTAAACAAATTACACTTGAAATCGTCACATTTAACATATTTTTACAGCCATACCGCCTTATCGTTTAAGTAATCAGTAACAGCGTAATATCCTCCCTTAAGTAAGGTAGTCTTTACATGTTTTTTAAACTTATCAAAAGATAGATCTAAAACAGCTTTTGGAATCTTATTATAATACTGAATTCCTTGCCCCACAAAAGAACGCATGACCCTTTGAAGTCTAAATTTCGGTAACACGAGTTTCCATTTATGTCGAGTATTAAAATTATGTATGTCACTTCGTTTATTATATAATTCATTATTAAGTCGTATAAAAAGTATACAATTGTAAATAAATTGTGATGCAGTGGTCAATATACCAATTTCTTTAAAAATCTCCTTAAGTGAGATACGTGAACTTAATTTATAGATTGCTCTAATAGCACGCTTCTGCAAAATAAAAATTGTATCAATATTGGACGCTGCGCCCCACAACAAAATCCCGTATGACATTATATTATGAAAGTAACTGAAGTATACGGTTCTGGCTGTTTCGATGTCAGTAAGTTGTCTCACTTTTCGCACAGCATAAGCAGCAGAACTAAGCTTACCGGCCAATGTCGAAATGTGTGGATTCCATTGCAGTTTTGAATCCAACTTTATTCCCAAAAAGATGGTGGTGTCCTCCAAATATAATTGTTCATTATTAATTGTAATGTCAGTTGTTACATTCATTACATTAGGTAACGTAAACATGACACATTTCGTTTTCTTGGAATTGAGCTTCAGATTGTTTACGGTAAACCAATTCTGAACCTCCGAGAGAGCACTATTTACATCGTCATAATTAGATTTATTTCTATCAATATTAAATATTAAGGAAGTATCATCTGCAAATAGCACAATCTCACAG
>NW_020655799.1:0-10075 GCF_003589595.1 Hyposmocoma kahamanoa | reverse complement strand
ATTAATAGTTTTAAAGCTGTCTTCTGGATTCCATAAAATTCTAATTTTGAAACCAACGTCTGATGATTAACGCAATCGAAAGCCTTAGATAAGTCACAAAAAACTCCAAGAGCATTTTTCGACAGCTCCCAAGCCTCAAAAATGTGCCTCAACAGTGCTGCACCTGCATCGATAGTCGAGCGACCTTTCGTAAAACCATACTGTTTACCGTGAAAAAGTTTATTTACCTCAAAGTACACAATCAGCTGGTCAAGAATAATTTTTTCATAGATCTTACTAAGAGCTGGTAAAATTGAGACTGGTCTATAATTACTAGGATCACTAACTAACAGGAGGTATAACTCTGCTAAACTTCATAAGGTCGGGAAATATCCCATGATCAACACAGCTATTAAAAATATCCGCAAGATAGGGAGCAATAGATATTACGATTGATTTAATGACTCTAATTGAAATACCCCATAGATCACCCGTATTTTTTATTTTAAGTAATTTAAAAGTTTTCATAATATCTTCAACAGAAACATATTTAAACTGAAATGAGGTACAGCACTTCGATACACATCTCGTAAGAAAGGTCATTGCATCAGTTGATGATGAATTTAAATTCGAAGTAGTAGCTACTGGTATATTTTTGAAAAAATCGTCAAATACTCCGGCCACCTCAGCATCAGATTCGACAATATTATTGTTGATTTTCAGAGAAACAGCATATGAACGTGGTGTGTTTTTACCAGTTTCATTATTAATAACTTCCCAAGTGGTCTTAATTTTATTGTTTGATTTTTTTATTTTATTTCGAATGTAGATAGATTTAGCTAATAAGCAAACTTTTTTGAAAATTTTAGAATATTGTCTAACATATTTTGCAAAAGACTCATATTGATTGCATTTGTTCTGTTCATATAAATCGTAAAGCCTACTTCTACTTTTATAAATACCCGTCGTGGCCCAGTCGCAAAACTTCAGTTTAGGGGAATATTTAGAGAGCTTAGTGGTAAAAACACCATCAAATTCTTTTTTATTAAATTAAAAAGATTTCCAAAAAGTACATTAGGATCATCCCGTATAAATGGCAACGTAACTATTTTATTGTCAACATTATGTTTAAAACTTTCCAGTCGTTTTTCAGTTACTGGTCTGCTCTTGACCAACCTAGGTTTGTTCGATATTTTATAATGACACCTTACATGCAGACCATAGTGGTCGGATGGAAGTTTATTAAATACCGATTTGACAACAGCATCACAATTTGAAAATACGTTGTCTAAACATGTGGAAGAATGAGTCGTCACTCTAGTGGGTTCAAGGAACTGATGATATAATCCAAAACAGCTGAATAAAGACATTAGACGGAGAGTAATAGTGTTATTTTCGAGGACATTAACGTTAAAGTCCCCGCATACTACAACAGATCTATTCTTTGATTTCAATTTCCTAAGTATATCCTCCATAATTGATTCAAAGGTAGAAAAGTTTCCCAGAGGTGGTCGATAAACACAAACAATAACAAAACCGACCAATTCCACACAGGATATCTCAATGGTACGTTCTTCTGAAAGATCCACTATATCTTTACGGTTTTTACATTTCAGGTTATTCTTAACGAATATCACAGACCCACCATGAACAGCTGTTTGTCGTTTATACACACTGGACATACAATAATTTTTTAAAGTAAATGATGTATCATATTTTTTTAGCCAATACATAACATATCTGTATTATGTTTATCCAAAAATAGTTCCAATTCCAAACCTTTGCCAGCCAAGCCCTGTATATTTTGATGAACTATGTTTAAATAAGGGGTCCTGGCTTTTGTCTTACATTTCAGTTTAAAATTGAGTTTATCATTGAGTTATTACTATTTAGATTAGAAACATTTGTAGAACTACTAGTGTAATCACAATTTGAAAAGGTCTTCATCGTGTTACCTATAACTGTGTCATGTAAATTAAAAGCTAACAATGCAGCAATCTGCATCCTAAATCTCTTAGTAAGATACATCGTATCTGCAGTCAAGATAAAATTATTAATAAATTTATTAATGTCAAAAAATAAAATTGCGTCATTATGACGACATATTATGTTATATAGATACATATTCAAATCTCCGATGCGCTTATTTTGTACCCAAGTTAAATTTTTAGCGTAAGGAAAACCACTAATAATAAGTTTAAAACCAATTTCGGCTTGTAATTTTAGCACATTATTTACATTATTTAAAATATCCCTTTTTGTTATCCGGGTACTGTCACCACATAAAATTATTACATTGGAGCAACTGTCCACTTTGTGTTGCTCAATGCTTCTTAGTATATTTACAAAAGATTGTCCTGGGGTACATATATTTAAAAATGAATCTCTATAGCTAATTCCAATAGTCGAACCAAGATCCTGACCTTGCTTATCTGAAAACATTATTGTCTTATACTGAGTCTTAACGGTCTGTTTGCTGTAACACTTTTGTGTGCTTGCAGTCACTCTATGAAACTGTGCTAGCTCTTTCAGATTCCAGGTCGAGACACAAATGCAACCTGGAAAAAGAAAGAAGCCGACATGCTCAGGAGCTAGTCAGGGTGGAACGGGCTCACAATAAAAAACTCCAAGATCTCACGGAGGGCCTAACCAAGGAGCTTAGGCAAGCCCGAACCGATATCACCACTACTCTCAACGAAGCCAAGGCAGTCCGGGGTTGGCTGGAGTACGAGACCCGGGAACCGCATAATAAGATTCGGGAAATCAATGCTGCGCTGAAAGCTCTGGACGAAAGGCTGAAACATCAAGCCCACATCTCGTCCAACGAAAAACCGGTCGACGGGAACACTCACCACGATCAGGAGACTTTGACAAAGCTCCTTCTTAGGGCAGAGTCCTTGTCGAGACAATTGGACGAGAACAGAAGGGATCTGGAAAAAATCAAATCCAACACGATCCACGTCCAGAGCAACACAGAAAAAGCGATTGAGCTTCTCGAGTCACGGTCTCGTATCCCAGTAGAACAAAGCGAGAGAACTAAAGGCTGGGAACAACTGGAAGAGGTAAAAACGGTTCTGAGTGATATAAAGAGAACGATCAGCCGAGAACCTGTCCCGAGCAATTCGACAGCAACCGACCTAACTGAACACCTGCAACCAATCACCGAACGCCTCGAAGCAGTATCGTCGGAGATACGAACAATGCGAGAGTCTAGGCAGAAAACTCCACCACCGGCCCTGAGCATCGGAGCCGAATTAGCTATAGCGGAGATAGCAAAAAAGACGAGAGCTATCCCGACATACGCAGAAAAGGTGAAAACGGTGCCGAACCCAGAGCCCAACCACACTTTGATAGTGTCGTCGACGGACCCTAAACACACGGGTGAAAAAGTCATTGAGACTATCAAAGAAGCTCTGGACATAAAAAGAACTGGCGCCAGAGTCGATAGGATGAGGAAAGCACGAAACCAGAAGGTCGTTTTAAGCTGCGGCACGAGGGAGGATCTCGCGCTGATACAAACACAGGTCCACAAAAACAAATCCCTGAAGGTAGAGGTTCCAAAAGCGAACAATCCCCTAATCAAGATAAAGGACGTGCTGTCCTACCACTCAGATGCTGAAATTGTGGAACAGCTGCGAGTCCAAAATAAGCAACTGTTCCAGGACACCAAGGCAATAGACAGCACGCTGAAAGTTGGTTATAGGAAGAAAGCGAGGAACCCGCACGAATGTCATCCCATTATCGAAATATCGCCGCAACTGCACCGAAAATTTGTAGAGGCGGGAAAGGTCTACATAGGTCTCCAGAGGAGACCAGTAGAAGACCCTTAGTACAGTGCACGAAATGCTTGGGATTCGGGCACACTAAATCTATCTGCCGGGAGAAGGAAGACCGCTGTAGCCACTGCGGGGGAAACCACTCCTGGGAGAAGTGCTCCAGCAGGCTGGAAGGGAAACCTCCCAGATGCAGTAACTGCACTAAAGCCCAGAGTACTATAATAGAGGGCTGTAGCTCAGATGTAGTGCGAGAGGTACTTTTAATAATATAAAACCGGGATCATCTTAAAACTTTGGTTTATTTTACCATTTTTACATATTTTCACTTTGGGTTACAAAACAATCTTCTTAATCTTAATTAATATTAATGTCAAGATCTTCTATTCTTATTTCATTTCTTCGAAAGCATTCTAAATACAAACTATAATCATTACCTATGTTCAGCCAGCAATTCTACTCAAAGAGTACAGCCTAGTCTACAGTACCAACTCGGCTCCATCACATAATGCTTTCAGCAATATGTGTCCCGAAAAAGCAAAATGGGATGCTATAGCGCGGTCGCGAGTCTCGTACTGCTAAGGGCGACCACGACGACCAAAGCTCACCTCCCCCTAGAGACAACAAAGGCAGGCTGCACATCATCCAAGTAAACCTGCAACGCTCCAAGCTGGCAACAGCAGAATTACTCCAGGAAGCAAAGGAAAAGGGCATCTCAATAGCACTAATACAGGAGCCCTATGTAGGGCGTGACGGTGTTATGAAACAAAACCCTGGCACTACAATCATCCAGTGCACCCTGAACCGTCAGAAACCGGTAAAAGCGGCTATTATAGTCTTCGGGGATAAGTTGGAAGTCATACACGACCCACAGCTCACACCGAGACAGAGGCGGCCGTGGTTCTTGTGGCGGGCAACCTGAGGCTTGGAGTGATATCATTGTATCTCGAGGGGGATCAAGACATAGAGCCGTACATCGCCAGAACTAAAGCAGTGTGCGACAAACTTCCAACCGGAAACATTTTGATTGGAGGGGACGTTAACGCTTGGAGCCACTGGTGGGGAAGCAGCTCTGAAGATCAACGCGGGGAGGCGTACAGCTCCTTCCTGAACGAAATAGATTTCCAGATCCTCAACACGGGGGACACACCAACATTCGAAACCTACAGGAGAGACAGGCTCTGCAGTAGCATAGTAGACGTCACAGCTTGCAGTTTGTCACTGTTGGGGAGGATAGAAAACTGGAGAGTGAACCGAGGTCTAATAACATCAGACCACAACGCCATCGTCTTTTCTATGCGCCTAGAAAGTCGCCTAGAACCACTCAGGCCAATCACTACGCGCCGATATAACACCAAAAAAGCGAAGTGGCAGGAATTCGGGTCAATCTTCAAAACCTCCTTAGCGGAAAACAACATAACTCCTGAAGCCATCGGAGAGGTGGAAACCCCAGAGGGACTGGACACTTTGATCGCATCATACACAGAAACCATTCACACAGCATGCGACAAAACCATTCCGAGAAGAGAGAAGAAGGCGCCAGGTCCGGACGGTCTGACAGCCGATATCTGCACTGCCGCAATCCAATGCGAGAGAGAGGTATTTATGGCGCTGGCTAACAAGTGCCTACAGCTTGCACACTTCCCAAAGCAATGGAAAACGGCGCACGTAATCATCCTCCGGAAACCGGGCAAAGAGGACTACACGCAACCAAAGTCCTACAGGCCAATAGGCCTGCTACCGGTCCTAGGAAAGATCCTCGAGAAACTCATGGTGGGCCGACTACAATGGCACATCCTACCAACGCTCAACCGTAGGCAGTACGGCTTCATGCCTCAACGCGGAACCGAGGACGCCCTCTACGATCTAATGAATCACATACGACAAGAAATTGATAACAAGAAGATCGTACTCGTGATATCGCTTGATATAGAGGGCGCCTTCGATAATGCCTGGTGGCCTGCACTCAAACACCAACTCATCATCAGGAAGTGTCCGACAAATTTATACGCAATGGTCAACTCATACCTCAACGACCGTAAGATCGTGGTCAACTATGCCAGAGCAACCAGCGAGAGAAAAACCACAAAAGGATGCGTGCAAGGTTCCATTGGTGGCCCCACTTTCTGGAACATCATCCTGGACCCGCTGTTGCAAAAACTCGTTGGCGAGGGAGTATACTGTCAAGCGTTCGCGGACGACGGAGTCCTGGTATTCTCCGGCCACACAATCAGCACCATGGAGGAATCAGCCAACTCAGTACTGGAGACAGTGGTGAGGTGGGGAAAGAAAAACAAGCTTAACATCGCCGCACATAAGACCAATGCGATGATACTAACAAAGAAGCTTAAATTCGACCCCCCTGTACTACACATGTCCGGCAACAGGCTGAATCTGGTTGACCAGATTAAACTCCTGGGCCTAATTATCGACCAAAAGCTCACCTTCAAACCGCACGTGACCGCCATATGCAAAAAAAGCGCGGACATATACAAACAGCTAGCGTGCGCAGCGAGGGTGACATGGGGGCTAAACGGAGAAATAATCAGGACTATATACGTCGCGGTCATAGAACCGATCGTAACGTACGCCTCTTGCGCATGGTCTCAAGCAACGGAGCTCCAAATGGTTCGAGATCAGCTGGACACGCTCCAGAGGGGTTTTGCGCAAAAGATTTGTAAGGCGTACCGCACGGTCTCGCTTACATCGGCACTTGTCCTAACGGGCCTACTACCACTGGACTTGAGAATTCAGGAAGCCGCTAGTCTATATCAGGCGAAAAAAGGCCTATCCGTAGACTACTTACCACCTGGAAGGAAACTGGAGCAAAAGGTGAAACACTCAGATTTACCTCACCCGTCAAAACTCACAACAACAGAGTATGAGCTCCTAGAGGACATGGACCCCAAAACCCTAGAAAACCATCAAGTTGCCGGTCCACACATCTACACGGACGGCAGTAAAATTGAGGGAAAAGTTGGCGCGGCCCTCACTTGGTGGGAAGAGGGAAAGGAGTCCAGTTACTCAACCTTCAGTCTAGATCCCTCTTGCACTGTATTTCAGTCGGAACTCTATGCGCTCTACAGGGCGGTTAAAACTGCGAGGGACAGCAGGCGCGACACAGTGAACATCATGAGCGATTCCAGATCTTCACTCGACCTGCTACAAAACCCTAAGTTGACTCACCCCCTGTCAAAAAACATCAAAGAGTGCATAGAAGACATCAGAGCAGAGGGCAGACAGGTGCGGCTATTCTGGCTCAAAGCGCACATAGGCACCGCTGGAAACGAAAGAGCAGACGAACTAGCGAAACAAGCTGCTCTACAGGCAAAAGATGTCCCAGACTACGTGGAAGTCCCGCTGTCCTACGTCAAGAGAAAAATCAGAGAAGAATCGGTCCGCAAATGGCAGGACAGATACGATTCCTCCAGCACAGGGTCGGTCACGAAAACGTTTTTCCCCGATGTTGACAAAGCTTATCACATCGTGAGGAAGATGAAACTGACTCCACACTTGGTGCAGATTCTGACAGGACACGGGGGCATGGCGGAGTACTTATACCGGTTCAAGTTAAAAGACAGTCCCGGATGTGAGTGTGACCCTAACATAAGCGAGTCTGTGTGGCACTTGATACTGGACTGCCCGCGTTTCCAGACGGCACGATTGGACACGGAGTACAAGATCGAATCATCACTGGTCAAATCCGAACTGCACAACATCATTGCAGATGCCGAAAAAAGACCGCACTTCCTGAATTTCGCGCAGGCCATCATCCGCATTGCTGCTAGGCGCAACAGCACCTTCGAGCCAAGAACCGATAAAACCGGTGGAACCTCAACACAAACATCAATAATAGCACCAACGGTGTCACAGGTACGACGTCCCATTGCTACACATTACCGTTTGCTAAGTCACGCTGAACGCGGTAACCCGGGTATAAAGATAAAGGGCGTGGCCTTGTTTATGGACGACAACTCGGAGAGACTCGGAATCTGCTTCTGCAACGCAAGGGCGTCTAAGTGGGTAACCATCTCACCCGGTCTCGCCTCCCTCCTGAATGGCAGTACCTTCAAAACGAGCATCAAGAGGAAGAAATACGACGCTTTTGGAGTAGCATTTGTAGCAAACCATCGCTGCCGAATAGTGCGAGCACGTAACAAGACGATCGCACTGTTTGAATCCGACCAAGCAACAAGTTTTGCCCAGGTATGCTCAGTACTAGCCGGACTCGGGGGAGGGGAGGCGGACGGGAGGGCTACGCCAAAGAAAATAAGCGTAGATGCTATGGTGGTGGAATATCATAAGGGAGAAATAAAGGATTACATCGGAGCTATAAAAGCCTCAGAACACCATGAGGTCGTGGTCTACGAGGACAGGGGCGAAAATCTCAGTTTTCTCAAACCACGACGGCCCGATGTCGCCTTACCCCTCATCCCCGAAGACAGCTGGGGACACCCCATAGATAATCCGGAAAGACTCAGCGGGTCCGAACGCTTACAAAAAAAGGCGGCCCTCGAAAGGAGCGAAGCGAAGCGGAAACCGAAGTGCTCGATCGAAGCCATGAACAGGGTAAAGGCTTTCACAGCCACTTTAAGCCAAGCATTTCTAAACATGCCCGGGAAAATACAGAAAAAACTCGCGAGGGTAAGGACTGCTGATACAAGGGCAGTCACCGTAGGCAGCCGCACCACTGATGCTCCCAAAGGTCATACATCACGTCCCATTACCACCTTCAGGACCAAAGCCGACCAGGGAATTGTCGAAACGCCGGATCTAAGAGTTGCAACGGAGCCCAAAGACCACTTCGTCAACGCATTCCTCGAGTTTAAAGCAGTCATTAGAGCAACAAGACAGGTTAACCTTGACACTTGCAACACCATCCTGCAAGCTCTGCACAGGGGTAACGAAAGACTGCTTCAGGCGAAACTCGAGGAAGCCAACGTTGCCCTGTACGACAACGACGCTGCCCAGGTAATCAAAGGGCAAATGTCGGGTCAATACATGGCAGCATACAGTGCGACTGGTGGCTTTGTGACTCTGGACGAAGACGAGACTCGGCGAACCGGCAGAACCGTGTTCAGAACTCCCCCCCACGACCCTGTAGTGGTAATTGCCAAGTGCACTAGGGTTATGCTCGACGACCGAATCCTGGATATGGCTGAAGTTATATCCAGATCACCGGATGGGGTGGGTTCCCTTGAGCGCTGGGCAGTACCCAAAATAACATGGGTTAACGGCGTGCCCGGGTGTGGAAAGACAACCTGGGTAATTAATAACTACAGGGAGGGAGATCTGATCGCAACGACAACCACTGAGGCTGTAAACGACCTGCGGGAGAAAATAGCAGTTCGCATTGGAGCCGACGCACGACGAACAGTGCGCACAGTCGCCTCAATATTGGTAAATGGCCTAAGAGCGTCGGAGACGTCGTACACTCGTCTCGTGGTTGACGAAGCGCTCATGAACCATTTTGGGGCCATAGTGATGGCAATGCGAATTGTGCGTGCGAAAGATGTGGTTCTCATCGGTGACATAAACCAACTGCCTTATATCGACAGGAACAACCTCTTTCCTCAAATATACGATCGCCCGAACCAAATTGCCAAAATTGACCACGAACTGCTGTGCACGCACAGAGCCCCGATGGATGTAGCGTATGCCCTCAACCAAATATACAGCGGCATATACTCGTCCAAGTCTCGGGTTCGGTCCCTGATGCTGAAGACGTACACAGGAGCGCAAATTCCCAGAATCCCCGAAGGCGCCCTATATCTGGTGCACACCCAGGCCGATAAAGAACTCCTTATCGGCCAGGGATATGGAAACGGGAATGGCTCGCGTACCCTCAGCATACACGAGGCTCAGGGTTTAACTTTCGAGACAGTGGTGATAGTCCGAACCCAAACATCTAAGCATTGGCTGTACAGCAGTGTTCCTCACGCGGTGGTAGCAATTTCGCGACACAGTGGCAGCTGCGTCTACTACACGGACAGAAGAGAAGAAGACGCAATTGTCGACCTGATACAACGCGCGGAAGCAGCCTCTACCCAAGCCATAAAGGACTACAACTTAAAGATGGCCATCAGAATACGGGACTCAGCGGTCGTGGACAGAATGCTGGAGGCGTGGGATGTAGAGGAATGAATGTCGGTTTTGCGGTCTCCCAAGCCAGAATTTTGTTAATATTTTGTAAAGTCTAATTATTTTGTGTGTAAAAAGGTATTATGTAAGAAAAAAAAAGAAAAAAAAAAATGTATATGTATGTGTGCATGTGTGCGTACATATGTATATATACATATACAAATAAAAAAATATATATAAAT
>NW_020655798.1:21330-24682 GCF_003589595.1 Hyposmocoma kahamanoa | reverse complement strand
AGTGGCACTGCAACTGTTATGGATAGGCGTACAGCTTACCATATCCAGGAAAATGGTCCTAGTTACTAGCTACAACTGTCACATAAAGTCGACTATAAAACACAAGAGAGAAAACACAGCATGCAGTATCCAGGAAGATATCTAGCTCCAAACTTTATGCTTTAGCAGCTTTTAACGACATTCGCGTCAAAGATACTTTACATATACCAATGTTTTTTTTTCATCAACTGAACTAAATAGAACACGTGTAGTATACGATATACATTTTTACAAAAAAATTTGTTGTAAAAAAATAAAATCTGTAACAAAGCCAGTGTCCCTGCAGTTCGACCCGCGCTATACTACCGATTCAGCATGGGAAAAAAATTAATTCGAACTTGTGCGGGGTGGAGAGTGGGGCGAGGGAAATATTACCGGCAAGTGTTAATTGAGTAGTTTTCTGTTTAGTTACATTAAGAACCAGCTGAAGTCGCCACATAATCTCAGACCATTCATTTTGTCGATAATTATATTCAGTAGCGTTCGACAATAGCGCTCCACCTGTCCGTTCGAGTGATGCATCTTAGGTGTTATGAGATGTACATCAATGCCCAACTCTGAGGCACAGTCGGTAAATTCTGTTCTTTGGAACATCCGCCCACGATCTGCTAGGATTAATTTCGGTGTACCAAATAAAGAAATTACATTTCTTATAATTCGTTTTAATTCTATTGCATCTTGACCATACATTGGATAAAGCTAACCGAATTTTGAAAATGCATCGACTACGATTATTATTATCCATAATAGTAAGTGGCGGGACGAACAAGTCGTGGGCCTGGTGATAAGCAACCCGCCTGTTCATAACAGTTGCAGTGCCTAAAGCCGTGAAAGATCGGAAGGAAACTGCCACTGCACCCGTCGCCCTAAAACATACGTTGATAACTCCCATGTGCCTTTAAATTCATCACCACCCCTAGCCTTCAAAATGCTCACGTTAGTACTTGGCGGCAGTAATAGGTAAAATGGTAGTACTTCCCTGGACCAACTCTATCACAGGAACTCTATTGCTAAAACTGTTTTTCTATGGTTGTCAACCTTCTTCATCACGATATTTTCCTTCCCCGAAAAACTCTTGGCAAATTTTGAATTATAATTATTAATCGAACGAACACTCAGAAAAAATCCCTTCGATCCGGTCGGATTCGAACCGACGTCTTCTTGCATACCATGCCAGACGCTATGCCAACTAAGTCACGGAACGAACCAACGGACCTCACGAATTTTTCTATGTGCTTGCGTCGTGTCTTTGTACTTGGTCTTTCAACGACTTTTTAGTCGTAGCGCCATCTATGAGAAATCTATGACAGATTTATCACCCAGTTAGTACCTTTACAGCTACCAGTCCTGGCGAGAGATGTCGCTATTGACTGTATTAATAAAATTTTTATTGAATTGATAATCAATTATTTTTTGTGAAATTACTCCACTAGTTTGTTATAATTATTAATACAAAGATCGAAGATTAAATACGAAGATTTTGAATTATATTTCGTACATGAATTCCTAGACAGTCAGAGGTAAAAGCCCGGATTCGAAGCCATGGCCTTTGCTTAAGAGGCGGTACGTCAAACTATTAGGTTACCTATTAGGTTATAATGTCTGGTTTAAACAATAAATAAGCCTAGGTTTAATTACTAAATCAAGTTGGTTCGTTGCAGAGGCCCGCGCGCAGATCTCCGGCCCGACGGAGAAATACCTCAAGCCGGGGTCAACGCTGCGGTTGCAGTGCTCGGTTGTGCAGACCACGGAAGCGCCAGCTTTTGTTTTCTGGTAAGTTTATTATCACTATGACGAAACCTAGAACCTGCGTTCTCCTTTCTGAGGCCTGCACCATATTATCGTTCTACTTACATCACGTATGGCTACCATACACAGCGTTTTCCAGCATGAGGTCACCAGAAGATAACATTTCTCTCTTTAACGAGCATAGTAGTCCAGAAGTTAGCAATATCATACGGTATTACTAAATTAGTATTACTTTACAATGTGTGGCTTGTTTTTTTTATGCATGACAGGCAGATGATCCTATTCCACCTCCACCCTGCTTGCCTATAATGTGCCTCTTCACGCCTCGTTTGAGAGACCCCATATCGTAAGATGGAGGGAATATGTGCCCTGGTTCCATTACTCAACTGTACGACAAAGGAAGGTGCCACCAAACCTTTTTGTTCGCAATGTAATTCGGTTAGTTGTAAATCGGTGACTACGTAGGCCAGCATGCATGCTTCGGAGCAGGAAAGGGGAGGGCGGGATAAGGTTGAACAGTCCTTCAGAGAACTCGCCATCGTACATCCGATAAAAGGTACTAAGTGATGCAACGTCTCTATGCAGTTGTAAAGGTTCAAAGTGTGATGAGACCTCTTCATCGCCAATGACGCGCGAGTTGCGACTCTGCAAATTGTCCAAAGCTTCGAGAAGGTACTTGGCGGAGCCAGAGGTGCAAACAATACTTGACGCAAGATCTAATCTGTGTTTGTTAGTATTGACTCAAGATTATCTGTTCTTGACTTTAAAGGTAGGCAAATGCACGGTCTACGACCGACAATCCACAGGTCGCTGGTTCATATCCGGCTCGAAGGACCAAAAAGATGATCCGTAATCTTTAAAAACGATAGTTTGATAATTGACAAATATATTTATTTGCTTGATTACTAATAATGATGCATTTTGATTGATTGATGATTTAAATGAATTCACTGCGCGATGGCTGATCGTGAACAGATTTAAATTGTGACAATAAGGGGTAAAGTGCTGATGGAGCGCATTGTCGGTCGTAGACCGTACATCTAACCTGTATTATGAAAATCAGTGGTTCGGTTATTTAACAACTTTACAGGCAAAGTTACATTATGGCGCAGTAAAGAGAATATTTTCAGTAATTAGCAATAACGTTTTTGATTCCTAGACATTTTGGATGTCTAAAGATTTGAAAAAGTAGTTCCATTGTCGATGATAGTATTAGTTAACTCTTTTAGACTTTCATGGCTTTAGCAGACGTTATGTTATCAATGATTACTTTGTCGCAGCGCGGCCGCGCGTGTGAGGACACCATAAAAGTAAAAACAACAATTTGCAACACTTTAAAAACAATATTCAGTGTAACATCCATCCTTCAAAGAACAAACAACATTATAACGCAAACTATTTCCATCAAAAGTTTCCCCAACGAGCTCTATACGAGTTTGTAGAGCTTTTTTCCATTCGAAATTGCCCAAGAACACATTATTTTGAATTCCCTGTTGTAATAATTTCGATAGAAACGTGATTTATTTTATTATTTCCCGGAACTAACACAATAAAACTTTATACC
>NW_020655798.1:0-21320 GCF_003589595.1 Hyposmocoma kahamanoa | reverse complement strand
GAAATTAAAAGGACACGGGAGGGGATAATGTCCAAATCGCAGTGTCGCGGCAACCATTGGATGAAATGATTAACTTTAGATACTTGGGCAGTTTGATAACAAGTGATTCCAGGTGTACCTTGGACATAGTTTCACGAATCGCAATGGCTAAAAGGGCTTTCAAGAACAAAAAACATCTATTAAAAGCAAAAATTTCAAAAAAGACTAGGAAACGATTAATAAGTGTATATTTGGAGTATTGCATTGTATAGCAGTGAGACGTGGACAATGACACAGAGAGACAGAGAACGATTGGAGGCATTTGAAATGTGATGCTGGAAAAGAATAGGGATGTTAAGAATAGTGAATGAAAGGAGAAGCTTATAAAAGACAATAGAGAACCGAAGGGGGAAAATGTTTGGTCATCTGATGCATCACGACGGTTTTCTTAGAAGCATAATAGAAGGAAAGAGAGGTAGAGGAAGACCGAGACGAAGTTATTTAGATCAAATATATATAGAGATAATCTAAATATCAGATAAAGGAAAAAGTTAATGTCGTGTTGAATCGTGAAATCAAAGCTAAAGCGCTAAACAGATATGATTGGAGATTACTCCACCGACAAGAGCTTAGCTCTTAAATGAGAAGAAGAGAATTTTCTTTTAAGTTATTTTCAGGATTTTATAGAATCAGGCGAGGTACATCCTATCGTATAACTTCTTTGGACAATATCATTAAGTGTATTATATATTTTTTGTAACATCGTCATTTATTAGTAAATACTTACACCATTTGATCTATCAAAACAATGTTTCCCCATTGTCTTCCGGTTACTCACCTTAACAAGTCCCATGAGCTTATACTTTCACCAGAAGTGCAAAATGTCATTGGTTGTTGAACCACGAAAGATGATTGCGGTACTCGGGAAAGTTATTTAGGCTACACCATGTTGTTTACAAGTCATTATTGCATGATGATTTATGTCCGCGTACGTACCGAGTTTTATTTATAGGATGGCAAGTGACTGGACGTGCGCCTGGTGGTAAGCGACACGCCTATCTATAGCAGTTGCAGTGCCACTCAGAGCTTTAAAGCGCAAAGATCTGAGGGGCACTGCTGTTGCGTGCTTGTAATTTCACTAGCACCCTTATCTTTCAAAATTGCTATCAAGCAGTACCTAATGCTCACATTACTGCAGAAATAGGTAAGTATAAAACTTAGAACTAATCTAGAGCAAATTTAGAGCTGATATTTCTTTCTTAACTTTGTAACAAACCTACTTTATGTATTAGACGGCCTTAATGACAGAATGTTTACTTTTAGTTCACTAAAAATCCGCTAGATGGCATTGATCAATTTGGCGTTAATTCTGAATCGCAGTGTTAAGATTTTGCATCGAATGGTTACTACTCTCACACAATTTTGTTGTGTTGAGAAATCGGAGAGATCAGAGAATATCGAAAACTCAGTAAGGCAAACTAGGAATTGAGTCCCTTCTTGGGAACGCTGCCCAGAAGGTCCGGGCAGCGGGATATTGACGTACTTATCATACAGGGTGAAACTTTGCCCATCATACAGATTGAAAAACAAGCGTCTTGGAACGGTTTCCAGGAGTCGAGTCCCTTCTTGGGAACAACTATACGGACTTTCCGCACATAGGGTGTAAAGCAATTGACTCCAAAATAAACAATGTTCTTCAACATCTTGTAGTTTGACTGGACCGTCGTAACGTCATCCCACGGCAGAGAAACCCTCCTTCTTTCCATTTTTAGCCAAAGGCAATTATTGGCTGCTAGCTTTAACGTGAAGTTATTTTAGACTTCATTCCCGATCTCTTTTCCCAGTCGAAAGGAATATTACTTTCACGGCTTTTCTCTGTATTAAACCCGTATTTTCTATTGATGAACAGAGGTCTAGAAAGGGAAAGAGTTTAAAGTTACACTCGGTGGGTTCTACAGGTAAGATATTTACAATGATTTGCATGTTGAGAAATATAATAAATAATAATAAAGGATTCGAAATAGACTTTTCACAGATGTCGCTACGGCAAAAAAGTCGTTAAAACCAAAACGCGTACGTTGACGCGTTTGACGCCATTGTGTGCAAGAGATGCGCGTCACTGGTGCGCTGCGTACGTGTCAGTCCCAACTCTGACCTTAGGATATTTTTTTATGTATTTGCTAACAAATTATGAGTCTGGTTACTTGAAAAAAAAGAAAAAATATCTGCAACAAGCACTTAAAAAATTTCAATTCAATGAGTAAAAGTTATCCGACTTCCTATTTCGAGATGTCAAAGGAAGTATTAACCAGTCTATGTGTATCCGTATCTCTGTTGGTCATTAATGGATTTATGCTGTGCAACGATGTCACGGTTCCAATCAATTATGAAACGCAACAAATTACTATATCCATGAAGCGGTTTCAATCCATTCGACGGCATGGGGTTTGCAATCTCCACAGTGTTTTATTCATGCGTAGTATGAAGCCATTTCATTTTGCCTATATGCGGTTTTGAAACAAATTAGAAAAAAAAGAAAATCTGTTTTGGTTTTTTCGGTGACTTTTGACAAAATACGCAAATCAAACCGTGCCGGACGCTATGCCGACTAAGCCAAGGAACGAACCAGTGGACGTCACGAATTTTTCTATCTTTGCATTTGGTTTTTGATTGATTGATTGATTGATTGTGGTTTTCAACGACTTTTTAGCCGTAACGCCATCTACGAAAAATCTATGAAAGTATTTCATCACCCAGTTAGTTAACTTTACAGCTACCAGCGCTGGCTAGAGTCGCTATTAACTGTAATTAAATTTGTATTGAATTACTCCACTAGTTTGTTATAATTATTAATACAAACATCGAACACTTAGAAAAAATTACTAATAAATTATAACAAACTAGTGCAGTAATTTCACAAAGAATAATTGAATATCAATTCAATATAAATTTAACAAACATGATAAATTTATCTAAAATAAACTTTTAAGTTTGTTTTATACTATCTGACACTTTTTAGAGCTGTATTGGGTAGTAACTTAAAAGTGCAAGCTTTCTCTCCGACGACTCCCGCATTTTGCACAGAGTTGTCATCGCATAGAGAGAGCTAGTTAAATTACTTTTATTTTTGTATAAAAGTAAAATCTCGTCAGATTATCAAAAGTCGTAGAACAAAATGATGTCAGTAAAACAGTCCTGTGAGGTTATTACTATTTTACGAAACCCTATATTCTTTTATTGCTTCATCATTTTATTATACTTTGTTGTTTTTTTTTTGTTTTGTTTGTCTAAGTATTATTAATCTCTTTTTTTATCTACGTGTTGTAGCGTTGCAATAAATGTTTTTCTATTCTATTCCCATTTATTGGTGGTCACTCTTCTCCAAGAAATCCTAGGTAGTCTGTGGTCGTAACTAAATCTTTATTACTAAGGGATATAAACGTGAGGCGGGGTCTACCACGTCCCTTAGGCTGGTTACTCACGTCAAGGACTTTCCTTGTCATATAATCAGGCGGCGGCTCTCTAGCAACTTTATCGGGATAGGCCTCACTTTAAAACTGCTTCTGATATGATGTGGATGTATATTTTATACGCGTATAGATAAAAGCACTTTTAACGTACGATCCCGTAATATAGCTTTATTACACCAAGGGTACTTCTGTTCGTACCTGTTACTATCATGTACTTGTACGTGACTTGGTCTTTTTAAGGATATTGTCGTTCTGATTGAGATATGTACGCCGAGGTCGACCCTTTCCCTTTTCTCTATTAACATTACCTTTATGATTTATTTTTTAAATTATCGTCTGTATACTTTTTAGACCGCACTTACAACGAAAAAGTGACCAAGTGATAAAAGTAACGATCAACAACGCGCCAACCGCACGCTCTGCGTGTCAAACCGCGTCGCTCATATGATTTCTCTAAGTATTAACAAAAATTAAATTTAGAACTGTTTATTTGAATATAAAACTACCTACAATTGTTTTGTTTACTATTCTAAAGTTATAATGTTGTTAATCGACTTCAAAAAAAGGAGAAGGTTTTCAATTCGACTGTATATATTTTTTTGTATGTATGTTACGCGATAATTCCGGTATTTGTGAACCTTTTCTCACGATTCTTTTTTTGTTGGAAATAGGGTACCTCCATAGTGGTCCCATTTAATTTTGAAGAAAATCATCCACCTCTAAGGGTGGCTGGTCACGCATGAAGATTCATTTTTATAAATAGCGCCTAAATTTTAGTATAATGAGCAATTATTTTAATGGTTGATTTTGCTATTCATTAATTCAAGGCGTTCTTTTCTCTCTCAATATACTTTGAGTAGTGAGAACCGATTTTTATTATCTCCTGTGTCAAGTCCCGTATAGTGGCGAACTAGGGGATGAATCCGGGTTTGCGCACTTTCCGGTAACCGATTTCAATAAAACTTGGTAATTATATGTAATTCCACGTACTTTTGAGGTCGGTTTTTTTAATACTCTGCACTGAGATTATTTACAATAACATTTTAGTGCTTTAGTTAGCTTCCCATCTGAACCTACACGCATTACAATTTGTTTACTTACTATAGATCTAATTACTATAAATCAGTTCTATGTTGATCTAGAACAAGGTTACGCTTTACATTTCTTTTGTCTTGCTTTTTACTTCCTTGCTTTTTCACAATATTAGTCGATACTCTACCAAATCTATAGTCTAATCTATACCCTAACATTTCAACTTTAGAGGTGTTAGTGTTTTTGAGTGCGATATTGGGAACTAAAATACACACTAAGATTTAAAATTTAGAAATTATTGTAAAATAATACGGTACGTAGCAATACAGTCTTTTGGTTTAAAATTACACACGTGTTGCGGGGCGCCGATTTGGCGAAAACCCTCAAATAGCGCAAATGTCTCACGAGTGGGAGTCTAGTACCATTTGTCGTGGCTCAAATTTTAACAATAACGACATTCTATCATGTCAAACCAAAACACTGCAAGGTTCAGTACAGTGTTTTATAATTTCATAACAACTTTCGAATGTTGAAGAGGGTGAAGATATTTATTCGTTTTTCAATACAAATATTACCTTATTCTCCAAAGTAAAATTATAATGGCTAAATAGAGTTTTTTAATATCTAATGCAAAACGTAAGTTAAATTTATCTTTTTATGTTATTAACCTGAAAAATTTATAATAACCGCAAAGTCTTTTGCACAGCTTTTTCTCAAAATGCTGTTTTTGATAGCGCTGCTCGTATGAGAGAATCTCTCAAGTTTCTAAGATCTAAAGTTTTACTCCAACAGTTATGTAAACTTTTTCTTAAAGTGTTTGCAATAAAGTTTGCGCTGTTACAAATATGGGGAACAAACTCCGAGAAAAGTTTTGCTGCGACGTTGTTGCGCTACCGATTAACAGTAGAGAAGAGACAGGCAACTCAGTAGACGAACGGCTGTTTTTCAAATTCTGCGTTGGGTATTTTTGTGAATTTTTAATAGCAACACCTCTAGGGAAGGAAAACATCGAAGAAAGTTAACAACACTTAGAAAAAACTCCTTCGATCCGGCAGGATTCGAACCGACGTCTTCTAGCAAACCGTGCCAGACGCTATGCCAACTAAGCCACGGAACGAACCCGCGGACCTCACCGTCGACTTTTTAGCCGTAGCGCTATCTATGAGAAATCTATGAAAGTATTCCATCACCCAGTTAGATACCTTTAGAGCTACCAGCCCCGGCTAGGGATGTCGCTATTACGCCGATGACACGCTGGTGGCCGTCCGGGGGACCACCTTCCAGGAGGCGGCCCGAAGAGCCTCAGTAGCGGCGGACATGGTGGTCCGCCGAATACAACTGCTGGGGCTCGAGGTCGCCGTGCCGAAGACGGATGTGGCCGTCTTCGGCGGGAGGGGTAGAGGTTGGGCGGTGCCGGCAGGCGCCCACATCTCCATCGCGGGAGTGCCGGTCCCGGTCAAGTCCCAGATGAAATATCTGGGACTTGTCCTGGACCGGCGATGGAACTTCGGGGAGCATTTCCGGCAACTTGCTCCCCGAATAGTGGGCGCCGCATCGGCGTTGGGCAGGTTCCTGCCCAACCTCGGGAGGCCGGGAGCCCCATGCAGAAGGCTATACGCCGGGGTGACTCGGAGTATGGCCTTATACGGGGCTCCCATTTGGAGTGGGGCCATATCAGCGGCGACGAAGGCGCTGCTGAGGAGGCCCCAGAGGGTGGTCGCCCTGCGAATGTGCAGGGCGTACAGGACGGTGGCCTGCGCTGCCGCATGCGTCCTCGCCGGTACTCCGCCGTGGGACCTCGAAGCCGAGGTCCTGGCGGAGGTCCGCACCTACCGGCGGGGAATGAGGGACCGAGGCGAGCGACCCGCTCCCCAAGAGGTGAAGCGGGAGCGCCGCCTCGCGGCGCTGCGCATGCGGGACCGGTGGAAAGAGGGCTTGGCGGATCCCCCCTATGGCGCTCGTACCATAGAGGCAATCCGCCCTGTCCTCGTAGAGTGGGTAAACCGGTCCCACGGGCCACTGTCGTACCACCTTGTGCAGGTGCTGACCGGGCACGGCTGCTTCGGTCACTACCTGCACAAGGTGGCGAGGAGGGAACCGTCCCCGTCGTGCCACGAGTGCGGCGCTGCGGATGACACCGCGCAGCACACCCTAGAGGTGTGCAGCCGGTGGGATGAGCAGCGCCGCACTCTGACGGGGACTGTAGGGCAGGACCTCTCGCTGCCGAGCGTGGTTGCCGCCATGCTCGATAGCGAGGAGTCCTGGGAGGCGGTGGCCTCCTTTTGCGCAGAGGTTATGTCGCAAAAGGAGGCCGCGGAGCGGGTGCGCGAGGACGCGGCGGACGCGCACCCGCTCCGGCGCAGACGTACGGGGAGAAGGCGAAGGCAGTTCGCTGCTCGCCTGATCCCCTAGTGAGACCAGCGGGCTCTGGACAGGGACTCCGGAGCCTGCATTGCACGGCCTCACTCGTCTGGGGCGCGGGTCGGAGGACAACCGACTCGCCCCTCCGTTGGCGCGGGAGCCCTGGCGTAAGCTAGGGCGGCCGGGCGGCGTCGTGGTGAATGTTCACTGATCCCATGGCGCCGACTCAACCGGCGAGAGGGAAACCCGGGGGGGTTTTAGTGGGGTAGGCCCTCCAGTCTGGAGGGAGAGTCCCCACATAACCCCTGAGTCTCCCTGGGCTCAGGGGTATCCATAAAGATTCCCCCCCCGTAAAAAAAAAAAAAAAAAAAAAAAAAGGGATGTCGCTATGCTAGAAGACGTCCGTTTGAATCCGGCCGGATCAAAGGTATTTTTTCTAAGTATTCGATCTTTGTATTAATAATTATAATAAACTAGTGGAGTAACTTCACAAAAAATAATTGAATATCAATTCAATACAAATTTAAAGTTAGTGTGAAGTCACCAAACTACATTGAGCCAATGTTGAACCATGACCTAAATGTGACGTCATATAGATATTAGTTAAACAATTTATTCACTGATATTGGTATGAATTTGATGACATGAGTTTGATATAACACAAATTAAACAGAAAACAAAAAACATAACATGATTATATAATAGCCATGATAGGGCGCTGACTCAGCATATGCTAAAGTGTCGTAATGCGCTGGTTTTCATTCAGGACCAACGAGGGATTGAGTCATTTGTAACCAAAAGTATAACGAATATATATAAAGGTATACATTGAAATAATGTACATAATAAAGTGTAAATAGTGCATAAAATGACCTATTTGGTATAGCCGCTCATGCGATGCGCTCATCCTACCACAAAATGGCGGCTATTTGGTTTCGCAAATTAAAAAAGGATTCAGTTTAAATACAAGTTTTTAAAAATAAAAATTATTATTCTGCATTGCTAAATAAATACCCTCCATACTACAATAAAAACATCTCAAATAAAATGCAGTAATACACCCCAAAAACCTGCACTTAAAAAGCACTAATGAAATTTTTGGTGTACTTGGGTAAATATGATAATATTCCGTTTGAGTGGTTCTAATGTTTACCATGAAATTACTCCTTAAAGTATAGTTTATAAATATTTATATTCAGGGTAAACTTAAAAAACGCAACTTACGGTATGTTTTCAATAAATAAACACCGACATCACCAGCCCAAACAATAACACACACGATTGTCGTGACGTATTTTTGGAGGTTGTTTATTTTTTTAAATGACAGACCCAGGCACTAAAAACTTTATGGTTTGCTAGAGTAGTTACCGAAATAGCAATTAGTATTAGTTCTTTTACCTGTTATAACTTCGATATCCGATAAATCGGTATAAAATCATCACCGGCACCTCTAGGTGTGGTATGCTTCCACAGACGCATCTCACGCAATCGCGTGAGCAGATATAAGTGCATGAGCGATTGTGAATATACGTACAGCTGTAGGAGTAAATTGTGATTTTAAATAGGTTTTTTTGTAGGTAGGTTTGTAAGTAGGTGTAAATGAGTGCTGTCAAATTAATTTATTTTTATCCGACTTCAAAATAAGAAGGAGGTTCTAAATTCGACTGTATGTTTTTTTTGTATGTATGTTACGCGATAACTCCGGTATTTGTAAACCGATTTTCATGATTCTTTTTTTGTTGGACAGAGGGTACATTCATAGTGGTTCTATTTAATTTTGAAGAAAATCATCCACCTCTAAGAGTGGCTGCACACGCATGAAGATTCATTTTTATTAGTGCCTAAATTTTATTGTTAGGAGCAATTATTTTAATGGTTGATTTTGCTATTCTCTAATTTAAGGCGATTTTTATTATCTCAAGTGCCAAGTTCCGTATAGTGGCGAACTAGGGTATGCATTCAGGTTTGCGCACTTTCCGGTAACCGATTTCAAAAAAACTTGGCAAATAGATGTAATTTCACGTACTATTGAGGTCGATTTTTTAGTACTCTATACTGAGATTATGATTGAAATAACCAAGTTGGTGTCATTATGACTATATCTTCAAAATGACCTGATCAGCACAAAGACTATATCCATAAACGACCACATGTGCAGAAAGACTACTTGTTACAATGACTTTGTAGCAAAATGATTAGTTACTTAAATAATCCTATCGGAAACGGACCACATGTTAATGTTTTTTTAATATAATTACCAAGTCACAAGCCGAACAAGTCGTAAACGAGACACCGATCTATAGCAGTTGCAGCACCACTTAAAGCTTTGAATCGCAAAAATCTGAGGGACACTGCCTGTAATTTCACCAACACCTTACTCTTCAAAACCGGAACATAGTAACACTCACATTACTGCTTGGCGGTATAAATTGTTAAGGTAGGTAAGGTAGGAAGTAGTGCCACTTCCCTGGACGGCTCTTTCACAAGACGCTCTGCTGTTACTAAATAAGGTACCCAAGTATAACCGCTCGCGCGTTGCGCTCCTCCTACCGCAAAATGGCGGCTATTTGGTTTCGCAAATTAGAAAAGCATTCAGTTTAAATACAAGTTTTTATAAATAAAAATTATTATTCTGCATTGCTAAATAAATACCCTCCGTACTACCAACAAAAACATCTCAAATAAAATGCAGTAATACACCGCAAATCCTGCACTTAAAAAGCACTAATGAAATTTTTGGTGTACTTGGATAAATATGATAATATTCCGTTTGAGTGGTTCTAACGTTTACCATGAAATTACTCCTTAAAGTATAGTTTATAAACATTTATATTCAGGGTAAACTTAAAAAACGCTACTTACGGTATGTTTTCAATAAATAAACACCGAAATCACCAGCCCAAACAATAACACACACGATTGTCGTGACGTATTTTTGAAGTTGTTTATTTTTTTAAATGACAGACCCAGGCATTAAAATCTTTATGGTTTGCTAAAGTAGTTACCGAAATAGCAATTAATATTAGTTATTTTACCTATTATAACTTCGATATCCGATAAATCGGTATAAAATCAACACCCGCACCTCTAGGTGTGGTCGACGGCTGCATGTATCGCGTGAGCGGTTATATTGACTTTGTTTTCGATGTAATGTAAAAAAAGCGTGTCAGTATATTTCTGTTAAAAGTCAATTAGTGTCAACATTTTGCCGCATTCAAAGAGAATAACGACTACTCTACACTACTCGGCCTCGATGGAGCAAAGACAAAACTTATTAGCAACAACTTTCTTGTGGAGTCAGACAACTTCTCGAGCACCGCAGAAAAGCGGCAGTTGTCAGTTTTCTGTCGGATACGTTTCAGAGAGTGTACGCAGGAACTTTTTAATTTAGTTCCATGTTCATTATTAGGTTGACTAGAACGTTCGGTATACTCCATCCTTAAATTGTTGATCGACTTTTTTTTTTGAGAGTATGTTATGGGTATGTTTGATATTGATGATTCTTTTATTGTTAGACAGCGGGAACTTTGGTTTATTATCCCATTTACATATTCCACCTCTAAGGGTGGCAAACCAGGGGATGAATTCGGTTTCGCAGTAACCGATTTCAATAAAACTTAGCAAATAGATGTAATTCCTCCAACTTTGGAGGTCGATTTTTTTAGTACTCTATACCGAGATTATTTTAAAATACTAAGTAACGGGACCAACAAATTGATTGGTAAGCAACGTGCCTGTATATAACAGTTGCAGTGCCACTCAGAGCTTTAAATCACAAAGACATAAGTTGACAAGTCCCATACGCCTGTAATTTCAATTTCATGTTCAATATGAGCATTACTGCTTGGCGCAGAAATAGGTAAGGTGGCAGTACTTCCCTGGACGAACTGTTTCACAAGGATCTCTACTGCTCTTTCCTAATCAATATAGCGAAAGAACGGACTACACTACCGGCATCTGTGTTTCTCGAGAAGTCCAGTTCAGTGGGCTACCACAACCTCTTAAAACAATATTACTATAAACTTACATTGACTTTTCGTACCATGACGCGCTTGAAGTAAGCTTATTATAATATTACAACTATGATGTTTTATTGGCTGCTTTGTGACTATTCATTCACTCAGTTCGCACTACGATGTAACTTAACATTAAAGTGATATTGTTCTTATATAAAATTTAGCTTAAAATAGTTACATGGATGTAATGGAAACCATATTATTTTCGAATTTATTGTCTACATGTTGATTTGTAATGATTAGAAATTAAGTTGAACTTATTTATTTACATATATCTCTTCAATATTTTGTTTTTTTTTTTTTTATAGTACATAAGAAATAATTTCTCGTTAGCGAGAAGCCAGTAGCAGCTGTGACGTCGACACCCAGAAACCTGGGGGTCTACTCCCCTTCTTCGTCCGGCTATCTATCATATATTCATTCTATATACTCCGTCCCTTACCTATTTCTGTCGCCAAGCAGTAATGTTAGTATTACTGCGTTCCGGTTATGGGCGCTGGTGAAATTACAGGCACATGGGACGAGTGACAGGCGCAGTGGCAGTGTCCCTCAGAGCTTTGCAATTTAAATCTTTGAGTGGCACTGTAATTGTCATGGACAGTCGTGTAGCTTGCCATCAGGCGCAAGACAATGTTATAAAAAAAAAGCCTCGCACTAGGGAAACCCTGGGTCGCGGGCGCCATGGACACACACATAGACAACCACATATTACACCCAAACTCACGAGAGAAATAAATGTAAGCTATACAAATATTTCTCGCGGCCCGGGAATCGAACCTGGGACCTCTGCATGGCAGTCCGGCATGGTAAGCTTTCGGCCACCGAGGCAGTTATAGGCTATGGTAGTATATTAGGCAATTTAGCTGCCAGCGCTTGGGTCTCCTGTTCGGTCCATTAATTTTTAAGATATCGATGAATAACAGGAATAATGGCCTATTCAGAAAACACCTATTGATCTGGAAAATGGATTAAAAATACTGAGGCGTAAGCTGCTGTAAAGCCGGCGAATCAAATTCAGCCTCAGTGGTTGTTATAACGAATAGAGAGCTCGGTAAGTACCTTATTTAAAATAAAATGTTGTGCATTCTAAATTCAGCTGAATGATTACCAGTAATTACAGGTTCCTTAACACGGTATGAATTCTATTTAATATATACCGCTATACGGTTACGAGTTGACAGCTTTAAAAACAGAAATCACCATCTTCTGCATCTCGATTACATGTGACGTTACTATTGTCTCAATTTTTTTTCCGACAAACCACACTCACTGTGTCCGCACGCGAAACTGTACTCGAAGCATTTTTTTATTATTATTGTTGTAAACACTAGACTTAGGCTTGGGTTCCACCCCTATATTGTGGATATTCTAGGGGTACACACAGAGCTTTATACTCCCACATTTACATGGCGAACGGGTATGTAGTGGAAATGCATTCCTATTCCTAGTATGCTACAACTGGGGGCCTTTTTCAAAGCTAAAGTAAATAGGCATTATTTAGGTGTGTATGCTCCATCGTCGTACTTATCATCACTTTCTATCAGGTGAGATGGGCTCAAATCAAGAAGTCAAAATGTGCAATACAAAGAACTCATGTTCTTTTTATTCCAGTTTTTTATATCACTCCTATGTCGAAGATAATCCAAGAAGCATTACGCTTCCACATTTACTTAGCGAACGGCTATAGCGTGGAATTCCCGCTTGCAGGTTTATTCCCTAAATGCTAGAACTGGGACTTTTTCAAGGCATTATTAAATTGTGCATGTTCCATGTCGACCTTATTGTCGCTTTCTATCAGGTGAGATGAGTTTATATGTGCACTTATATTTTAAAAAAGCACCGGGTTGCAAAAACCGGAATAAAAAGCCCTGATAGTAAGAAACCAGTAATGAGTCATAATTATTTAGTGAATAAACACAAAGGTCTTAAAATCTAAACTCAACCATGCAAGTTGTAAAAATTAAACCATTTTTGTTTAACGGGTATTCTTGAAAAGCATAAATATAGTAAGCATAACTATTAATAGAAAAAAAAAAAAATTAATTCCCCGGACTTCTATGCACACAATGGAAACACAATTTGCCTTGTTGTACATTGTACACGAGTTGTATTTTTACAAGTTTGTAGCAATTCTGTGTGAGCGGTGTCTGATGGTATAGTTTTTATGGAAAAGTGTAAATAAACAAACACGCTTTAGTAATTGTAAAATACCCTAATTCTGTTTGACAAAAATATAAATAAATAGAATTAAAAGGAGAATACGTACAAAAAAACCATAATTTAAAAAATGACTTATCAATCCGCCCTCGTATTTCCGATACTATACTCTCCTAACGTTGTATTTTTTAAATTAATTAATTTATTTATTATACTATATCATTCAACGTTTCAAAATTGTGCAAATACGTGACGGACACAAAATATCTACATTGCAATACCAATGTTTACATTACACTCTTAAAAATAAAAATACGCACTAGAACCACACGAATATCAGTTTTTCCAATTTTTAACAGACTTCAAAAAAATAGGAGGAGGTTATACGTTCGGCTGTATGTATGTTTTATGCATGTTTTCCGATTTGTCCGTCAATTGTGAACCGATTTTTAAAATGATTTTTTGTTTGAAAGAGTGCACTCTCGTGGTGATCCCATTGTCACCAAGTCAGAAATTCTCCGTCAATTATGGACCAATTTTGAAAATTCTTTTTTTGTTTGAAAAGGTATACTCTCGAGGTGGTCCCTGATGCCGACAATCCTGGTCCGTGTTCGTTTCGGTTATCACAAATTTAAAAAACATTCCCGCAAATAAAAGTCGACTTTTCACTAGACACAATAGATGTAACCAACAAATCGCCATCATCATGGAAATCGTGAAAAGCCGATTAGAAAACTTTTGAGATCGTTTTTTTTTCAATGAATAAGTTACAATTATTCTTAAATGTATTCTATGATTTGCAAACAAATCATATAGGTAGTTGTTATAACAAATTCAAGATCAACTGAGCAGGTACTTTTAGCATCAGTTGTAGTGTTTGAAATAAAAATGTTATACATATGTGTGCTTATAAATCAATATATTATTATTATAACTTGCATCGGAGGTAAAAAAAAATTGAGTATAAATAACAGTGGTACATTCAATACCATCACTACAAGTTGTTTTCTTTCAAATTGCGAAGTATTTTTCTCGCAAACTCTCGAGCGTTCTAGTTTCAGAAACAAAAGGAACCAAAATGGCGGATAACAACTTTCCGTTCTCTACAAATGTGTCGCGAGATATTATTTTGCGAGTTAACTTCTATGAAAAAGGAGTTGTTTTGTGTTGGTTGTTATCTTTTTATTAATAAGCAAATGCATTGTATTTGTACCGCATAGTTTACGTTCCAGACTCATTGGATTGTTATGTAAATATTCATTCCGTGTGGCCGCCTCGTTAATTGCCAAAGAAGGGTCCTCAAAAGAAACAACCGATGTACGACAAACTTGTATTATAGACTAACTTTTACAAAAAAACATGCACACTGTATATGGGTTTGAAGTGACCAAAACGCTTGCGTGTTTTATCTCGATGTTCACGCCATTTATTGGCATTTTGGAGTATACATCGTGAATCTTGTAGAGAAATAATATCGCACTTGAAATCAAGTACCCTCTTAGCTCGAAATGGTAGAATGGAGAATACACAATTTAAAAATTTAAAATAAATACTGAATGGATCTTATTGCGAATGATGTAATTATTTGTAATTATAGCGGTAGCACCAACACCATCCTACGCGTTATAGCCGACCGTTTTGACTGTCCCATAATGTGGCATTTGATTCGACTGCATGTAGGGAAAATAGGAATTTGTTGTATTATATTTAATCATTATTTGATCTTATTATTATTATTACTGTTACTGTTACTGTTACTGCTTCTGCTACTGCTACTGCTAATGCTACTGCTACTGCTACTGCTACTGCTAATGCTACTGCTAATGCTACTGCTACTGCTACTGCTACTGCTACTGCTACTGCTACTGCTACTGTTTCTGCTTCTGCTACTGTTACTGTTACTGTTTTTTTTTATTTTTTTATTGTGACTCGGCAAAATGACTGCACCGCGCCTGATGGAAAGTGCGAATACAGTCCAGAGATGAGAGTAACGGATGGAAAACACAAATATCTTCACTCCGTCACTATCATTTTGCCGGTCTGGCCAAATGCTTCTTCACACTACGTTTGAAGGACCCGATGTTATAGAGGGGAGGGAATACATGCGCCGGGAGTTGGTTCCACAATTTGATGGTTCGGCATAAGAACGAATTGCCAAACTTTTTAGTGCGGGACGGTATTGAACTGACCGTCCAACTGTGGCAACGCAGTCCGGCACGTTTCTGTTACTATTGCTGTCGCTGTCGCTGTCCTTGCCGCTGTCACTGTCGCTGTCGCTGTCGCTATCACTATTACTATTATTATTATTATTATCTTATGATTTAGATTTCAATATTTAATTTTGATTTAACTTTTAATTTAATTTCAATTTATAAAGGAGGGAGGTTCTCTTCTCTATACCGTGGGATGAGGTTACCAATACAGCCAAGTGAAAACTCAAAGTTGTAATTCAGAAGATTTATTTTGCACCTTGTATGTCACTAATATAATTTCACCCTATATGCGGAAGGTCCGGGCAGTTTTTCCCAAGAAGGGATTAACTCCTGGAAACCGTTATAACAAATTTTATAATTTAAGAATATGGATCGTAGACATCTGAAATAAATTATTTATTATTATTATCTTAATTACAACGTCATTTAGTTATTTTTTTGAATTTTATAAACGTGTATTCTTAATTTCATAATTTTCAGTTACGACAGTATTTACTCTCGAGTGCTATATTATAGACGTAGAATAGAAACGAAACTTACTGTTACGCTTTTGCCTAAAAAATGCCTATTCACTCTGGCCTTGAATAACCCAAATTGTACTTTTCGGGAAACACAGTAGAGTATTCCATTTCTTTGCTGTACGCATCAGAAAGGAGGAAGCAAAGCGCTTAGTGCGATCAGGTGATATATCAACGACACAAGGATAGAGTGTTCCGGACCTGTTCTAACCGACCGAAGGAAAAACAGCGGAACTAAATTGAAAAGTCCCTGCGCACACTCCCCGAAATGTATCCGATAAAAGTTATATTGAGTGCGACAGTATAAAATATAACAATTTCCCGCGAAATAATGCCAGAAAATTAAATTATTGAATTTAAATCATAAGATTCCAAAGGGCGAAAGTTTTACTACTGCTACTCCAAATTTTATCATTTGGTGTTGTTTTACGAATAAAATTCCTAAAGTTTATTGCTGCAATAGAATTTTACAGATTTGCTATTTGTTGTTGGAAAACAAATAAATTTTTGTGCGAAATGAAGACAATAATTATCTCGTGTTATGAAAATCGGAAACAACGACGACTACAAACATCCAGACTCGAGACTATAAAGAACAGTTTTCTACATTGACCCTGCCGGAGATCGAACCCGGAACCTCAGAGTGCGACAATATAAAAACCGGTGTGCAAGCCACGCGACCACAGAGGTCGTCGAAGAAGAAGAAGAAATTCTATTTAACATAATTGGGAATGTAACGTTAGGATAAGAGTGAATGAGGAGAGCGAGAAAGAGGAACGAGGGAGTGAGAGAATATAAAAGAAAGTACAGTGGCGGGCGAAATCGGTTCACAAATCCCCCTTTTTTGAAGTCGGTTAATAAATATCAATAGACATTATAATTAATTAAGTTTTAATTGTAATTTGATACTGCCCTAAAGGATCTAGCCCGGACCCGGAAAACCGGAATCATTGTTTTTCTACAACACTGACCCAAGGACCTAAAGGTCGTTAATGTACTGCTTCCGGTACGGAACTTACGATTTTACAGCTTTACGTCATCTGAATTTCATAGATAGGCTTTTTCATTATTAAGGAGTAGATTAGTAGGTACGGTAAGTAGGTGGTGGTAAGTTCATTCAGGAATTCAACTTTACCTATCTCTGCCGCCAAGCAGAAATGTGACCATTATTGCGTTCCAGTCTTGAAGAGTCAGGGTGCTGGTAAAATTACATAGAACTTGTCAACTTATGTCTCAGGGTGACGGGCGCAGTGGTAGTGCCCCTCTAATCGTTGGTTTAAGACTCAGTGTGGCACTGCAACTGCCATGGACAGGCATGTCGCTTACCACTAGGTGCACGGCTTGTTTGTCCCGTCACTTGATGTCATAGAAAAAGGAACTAAGGTTATTCTGATTCAATCGCAGTCCAAACTCATTTCAGCGAAATTTAGTCGGAAATGCTACAACCTTGTCTCAGTCTCAAACTTTCCTGCTTTCTTTGGGATTTCGTGTACTATAAGTACCAGAGCAACCGTGGTTATTACCTAGAACACCTTGACCAGCACAAATTTAGAAAAGTTGACATCTAAAATTCACTTATAATTTTTTTAAATAAAAATTTGCGCATTTGACTTCCATCTCACGTGATGGAAACTGCTGATGAAATCGACGACGGAGCATACACACCTATATAATGCCTATTCACTCTCGCCTTGAAAAGGTCCGAGTTATATTGGGAACAAGTCTTCAGGCAGGGAATTCAACTCCATGGCCTTGCGCCATATAAATGTGGAAGCAAAACGCTTCTTGCGAATCGTTGAATACCAACAACGTAGGGGTTAACATCCCCGATGATGGAAAGGGGAAGGTGGAAATTGTTGGTGCAATTCCTCGCACAGTTTCCGTGATATATCCTGTAGAATACCGATAAGCAGGCAACTTTACTGTGGTTTTCAAGGCTCTGCAGCTTCGCATCTACTAGTTCCGAGTCACCTATAAGCCTCTTGGCACCTTTGTTGATTGAATCCAAGGTGGCCAGTTGGCACGTAGCAGAGCTATCCCATACGATCGGGCTTGAGCTTGGTATGGCTAAAGGATCTGTCCCGGTGTGAAGTGAAAATTGGTTCTGCTGGAAGTCGAAACCAGGGTTTTCTCATCCAGCGCCCAGAATCACAATTTTGCAGTCTGCCATCTCTCACGTCGCTTGGAATATTAGATTCAAATATTTAGAATACATTGCGTGTACACAGCGTGCTGAGCATTTTGCAATCTGAACCTTCTTAACAAAAGCTGGATTTAAATTTTAAATCAGAAAGAAGAAATGTCGTTATCGGTGTATATTGTTATTTTAAATGAAAAAATCGCAAACATGAAACACGTTTCGAAAACCAATTAAAATTTAAAAAACTGCCAAAGTGTGTTATATTGAAAAATAACAATGAAATTTACGAAATTCGGTTTAACATAAACAACATCATTACGACGTCAATCAAATAGATACGACATAAAATGCGGGTTGGAAACTTCACACGTTTCCTGAAGGTTGTCAACCAAATTCCGAAAAACTCAGAGGTGCTAACCCGCATTCAAACCTACTTCTGCACGGCAGTTACCACGGTTTTCAAACTAGGGCCATATAAATGTGAAAGCGAAATGTGAAAAACGAAAAAACTGCTAGTTCAAATAGCGCCGGCGTGGAGTCGTACCAACTGCAAATAGACTGCACTAGCAGTTGGCAGTCGTAAAGCAATCACATCAGCTGCATGAAAACTATAATCAGCAGTTCCATATACATTTTTTTTTATCATATACATGGTATGTTGTTGACGACCTCAGCCGATCAACGGTTTACACTATGGACGCTGGATGGGGAGGTCCTGGATGTAGATAATATCAATCATGCCTTTCAGGACAGGCAGAGATTACGGATGTTTTTAAAATTATTACTTGTCAACAGGTACCACAACAGTAGAATGATAAACTACGACGTGGAAAATGGCGTCAACGTGACTACAGACCCTGCTCAGAGGCTATCCGACTTGTTAATACCTGCGGCCACGGCGCTGCATGCTGGCAACTACACCTGTGTCCCGAATAATGCTGTCCCGGCTAGCATATACGTCCATATATTTAATGGTATGTGTCCCGAAATATCGTTTTTTTTTATAAGGAATAAGTGAAAAGTGTCCATGAGGTCGACGATGTAGCATGCATACTTTAATGATAATTATCTTTATAACATAGTGACTATTTTGAACCGACTTCAAAAAAGGAGGATGTTCTCAATACGGCTGTACGTTTCTTTTTGTATGTATGGAACCGATTTTGATTATTCTTTTTTTGTTGGAAAGATGGTACGTTAGTAGTTGTCCCATTTAATTTTGAAGAAAATATTCCTCCTCTAAGGTTGACTGTTCACGCATGAAAACTTATTTTTATAAATAGCACCTAAATTTTGTAAGTAGTAAATATTTTAATTGTCGATTTTGCTATGCTCCAATTGAAGGCGTTTTTCACTCAAGGACCGGTTTTTGTTATAAAAGTCAAAGTCAAAGTCAAATGATTTATTCACCAAGACATCACAGTACATTGGCTATAGGTAAGTCAAATTACAGAAAACACAGACTTAAATTATACAGGTACACATACTAGTAAAGTCTTAACATTATGATTTTTTGAGAAAATGAATATTCGCTTAGATTTGAATCCATAAATTCGTTGGTGTCATAAAATGCGTGATTTTCAAAGTAAAATTTTAATGTTTGCTTGAATGTAGCCATTTTCAAGTCAGTTACACTAAGTAGTAGTTTATTGTACATATTATTTTCATATTTACGCCCTGTTTTAACGTTTTTAGTAATCTGGTTTTATTTGTTACTAGTTTATGTTTACTTCTCGATGTATATACGTATGATATCTTCGCCATTTTATTTTTATCTCCTGTTAAGTCCCGTATAGTGGCGAACTAGGGGATGAATACGATTTTGCGCACTTTCTGGTAACCGATTTCAATAAAACTTGGCAAATGAATGTAATTCCACGAATTTTTCAGGTCGGTTTTTTTAGAACTCTGTACTGAGATTATAATTTCCCGAATTTAGATGTCCCGCTTTTTTATGCTAAGTATAGCATAAAAAACTATGGGAGTAGTGACGTAGTATAATAATAATAATAACTCTCCTCCTCCAAACCAGTATCGTAAAAAACATAATTATGCTTTTTTCGTAACCAGTTACGAACGAAAACTACAGTTTCGTTACACCCCGGACACTCCACACAACGGTCGAAAATTATTTACCTACTACTACTACATACAGCAAGGCGCTATCTGAACAAGCGCAAACGTGTGCGTGAGTGGCAGGGTTACCCATCACTTTCTCGCACTATTACGTTACGTGGTCTAACGCGAATCTGTTATCTATGATTTCTATTAGTAGAATCCTAATAATTATACATGTCTATTAGGTATCGATATATTATTCTATTTTTCATTAATTCACTAACTAGAGTAATATTGAAGATTTATTTCAAAAATACATTAAAATGTTATATTTCGGACATACTTTTAAGTAAGGTAACCAAGGTATTTGAAATTGCTTGTCCAAATTTAGTGAATAATTAGATCTATTCACTACCTACGTAATATTTATCGGCAGTACGAATAGAAAATTCGCGAAATCATGGCGTCTCATTTTATTTATATAATAAATCTGTATTTTTTGTACATACATGCATTACTCTATAGTAAATAAATGAAGAAAACAATGACTGAATGAGTCTCAGACATAAGTTTTTTCACTTGGTTTCATCTTTCGGAAAATGATGATAAGCAATTCATGACCATTATAAATAGTAATGTAAAATTATGTTTTATATTAACGCACAAGTTTCGTAATGAATAAATTAAAACTATATTCAAATATCAAAGCCGTCTTCGCGCGAAAACGGCTCGCCGGCAGCCTTGTTGTCGTTCAGTCAATGTGACCGGCAATGTGCGGTAGTGCGGTATCTAAAACTATGGAGGGGCGGAGAGTGTCCGTTCTCTTATTCTTTATTCTCTGGTTTCGTGCAAGTAGGTACAAAAAAGTCTTCGTTCACGACTGGTATCGTACAAAACATAATTATATTACTTTTGCAATTGGTTACGAACCACCGGTTTCGTACGCGGCCGAAGGTGATTAGAATACGGCTATTCTTAGGCTACGACTATTCTTAGCCGATATATTGAACCATACGTTACAAATGGTTCAAAATAGTGGCCATAAAATTGATTTTTTTTTTACTAACATAGTCATTAAGTTGAAACTACTAGCAATCTAAGGATTGACAATATTTTTTTTAATCTCCAGACATTTAGTGTCCCGTATTTTATGGCTGCACTTCTTGATTTCGTATATTAAATTGTCGTATAGCTGCGAAACATCATATTCATACACAAAAGTGTTCCCGTACAGACATAGTACTGTCCCAGTTAGCTTCTTAAGTTCAGAATTTACATACTTAACTAAGAGTGTGCAGGTGAATTTTGATGTCTCTTGTTTTAGTATCCCGCATATTCATATTCCTATTCAACGACTTGTATGTCCCGTTTTGACT